>NW_026044071.1:0-145000 GCF_937001465.1 Orcinus orca | reverse complement strand
GAGTGTTAGTAAAGCGTCTGGAATGTTGCACCCGAGTACCAGGGGACGAAAACTGAGACATATTTGAACACGTCTCCCGATCACATGGTTGATCATACTCTGGGTTCCACATGCATGTTTTAGCTGAAGGAAGAATCCCTTAAACCTGGAGAGTTGAGACCCGTGGAATGGGTACCATGCAATGTGACTTCAAAGGGTCTTCATTTGCTCACCGAACCTCTCCAATTCTATCACTGCTGCGTTTATGCCCCTGTACACACGCTTGATTCTCTGTCAGAGACATAGGAATCCATAGGTTTTAAGATACTTACTAGTCAGGTACATTCTTAGGCGTTTAATATGGGGTGTTGAGTCCATTTCGTTGGGCAAGGAGTAGCTCTTGTCTATTCCATATTTGGCTTAAGGAACTTTATCTGTGCTCATTTCAATCTCTGGTTTTATGCAGCACCCCAACTCACCTTTCCCCTTAAGCAAGCATAAGTTGGTTTTCTACATTTGAGACCCTCTTCTGTTTTGTAATCCAGTTCCTGTGTAGCCAAGTTTACATTCCGTGTATTAGTGATATCTTATGATGTTTCTTTTTCTGTGTGACTTATTTCAGTTAGAATCATCATAGCTGAATCCACTCATTATGCTGCTACGGGCCTGATGACATAGATTTCATTGCTGAGTGATATTGCATTGTACGTAAGTACCACAACTTCTTTATCCATTTTTAACTTTCTGCGATATTGAACTTGTCCCGTAAATGAGTTTCTTGTAAACAGAGCCGTCCCAAACTTTGGGGTAGCTGTGTCTTTTTGATTTTAATTTCCCTAAGCTATAGGACCATAAGTGGAAGTGCCCTAGGCTCTGTTGCTTTGTTTTTTCGATGTTTCAGGAAACAACATACACTTCTCCCGAGTGGCTGTTGGCAATTTACATCCCGCCCATAAGCATAACAAGTCTCCCAGTTCTCCATGGACTATCCTGCCTTTCTGGATTTTACACTTTTTTCAGATGGCCCTTTTGACCAGGGGGAAGTGAGACTTCATTGTAGTGCAGATTTCCTTTGCAAGCTTGCTTGGTTGGCCAAAAAGGGCGTATGCGTTTTTTTCCTGAATATATTCAGGAAAAAACGCATACGCCCTTTTTGGCCAAGTGCATCATTGTCGACGTTCTGCCTCTTTTCCTATGCTTTAAATGCAATTCCAGTCTACCTCCTGAAATCGGTTTCCTGCAATTCTGCCCCGCTTTGAAGTCCTCTTGGCAGCCTTACTTCAGTATATTTTTGGACGATAGCTGTCATTTATAACTCTGCAGGTTTGTGAATTACAGTGCCCCTGAGCTCCTTTCTTCAACTCGCTTTCTTGTGAGCTGGCCGCAACACCGCAGGATTGCTTCAGGCCCTAATCTGGTTCCGGCACGGCACGCTGAGCCTTTGGTTAATTCCTCTTCCTGGTGGGAAATGAGAGTTAAATTTGCCCGTCCAGACACCTCCAGCTAGTCTCTCATTGGTTCTCCCTATTCCTGTACATCTTCCGCAGAAATTGCAAACTGGGCCAAACAGGAGGTTAAAGGCACTGACTCTCCAAGTCGGGAGAGTGTTAGTAAAGTGTCTGGAATGTTGCACCCGAGTACCAGGGGACGAGAACTGAGATATATTGGCACACGTCTCCCGATCACACGGTTGATCATACTCTGGGTTCCACATGCATGTTTTAGCTGAAGGAAGAATCCCTTAAACTTGGAGAGTTGAGACCCGTGGAATGGGTACCATGCAATATGATTTAAAGGGTCTTCGTTTGCTCACCGAACCTCTCCAACCCTATCACTGCTGCCTTTATGCCCCGGTACACATGCTTGATTCTCTTTCGCAGACATAGCAATCCATAGGATTTAAGATACTTAGTAGTCAGGTACATTCTTAGGATTTTAATATGGGGTGTTGAGTCCATTTCGTTGAGCAAGGAGTAGGTCTTGTCTATTACATATTTGGCTTAAGGAACTTTATCTGTGCTCATTTCAATCTCTGGTTTTATGCAGCACCCCAACTCACCTTTCCCCTTAAGCAAGCATAAGTTGTTTTTCTAAATTTGAGACCCTCTTCTGTTTTGTAATCCAGTTCCTGTGTAGCCAAGTTTACATTCCGTGTATTAGTGATATCTTATGATGTTTCTTTTTCTGTGTGACTTATTTCAGTTAGAATCATCATACCTGAACCCACTCATTTTCTGCTACAGACCTGTTGACATAGATTTCATTGCTGAGTGATATTGCATTGTACGTAAGTACCACAACTTCTTTATCCATTTTTCGCTTTCTGCGATATTGAACTAGTACCGTAAACGAGGTTCTTGTAAACAGAGCCATCCGAAACTTTGGGGTGGCTTTCTCTTTTTGATTTTAATTTCCGTAAGCTATAGGACCATAAGTGGAATTGACCTAGGCTCTGTTGCTTTGTTTTTTAGATGTTTCAGGAAACATCATACACTTCTCCCGAGTGGCCGTTGGCCATTTACATCCCGCCCATCAGCATAACAAGGCTCCCAGTTCTCCATGGCCTGTCCTGCCTTTCTGGATTTTACACTGTTTTCAGATGGCCCTTTTGACCGGGGGGAAGTGAGACTTCCTTGTAGTGCAGATTTCCTTTGCAAGCTTGCTTGGTTGGCCAAAAAGGGCGTATGCGTTTTTTCCTGAATATATTTAGGAAATAAGGCATACGCCCTTTTTGGCCAAGTGCATCATTGTCGACGTTCTGCCTCTTTTCCTATGCTTTAAATGCAATTCCAGTCTACCTCCTGAAATCGGTTTCCTGCAATTCTGCCCCGCTTTCAAGTCCTCTTGGCAGCCTTACTTCAGTATATTTTTGGACGATAGCTGTCATATATAACTCTGTAGGTTTGTGAATTACAGAGCCCCTGAGCACCTTTCTTCAACTCGCATTCTTGTGAGCTGGCCGCAACACCGCAGGATTGCTTCAGGCCCTAATCTGGTTCCGGCACGACACGCTGAGCCTTTGGTTAATTCCTCTACCTGGTGGGAAATGAGAGTTAAATTTGCCCGTCCAGACACCTCCAGCTAGTCTCTCATTGGTTCTCCCTATTCCAGTTCATCTTCCGGAGAAATTGCAAACTGGTCCAAACAAGAGGTTAAAGGCACTGACTCTCCAAGTCGGGAGAGTGTTAGTAAAGCGTCTGGAATGTTGCACCGGAGTTCCAGGGGATGAAAACTGAGACATATTGGAATACGTCTCCCGATCACACGGTTGATCATACTCTGGGTTCCACATGCATGTTTTAGCCGAAGGGAGAATCCCTTAAACCTGGAGAGTTGAGACCCGTGGAAAGGGTACCATGCAATATGACTTTAAAGAGTCTTCATTTGCTCACCGAACCTCTCCAATCCTATCACTGCTGCGTTTATGCCCCTGTACACACGCTTGATTCTCTTTCGGAGAGATAGCAATCCATAGCTTTTAGGATACTTACTAGTCAGCTACATTCTTAGGCGTTTAATATGGGGTGTTGAGTCCATTTCGTTGAGCAAGGAGTAGCTCTGGTCTATTACATATTTGGCTTAAGGAACTTTATCTGTGCTCATTTCAACCTCTGGTTTTATGCAGCACCCCATCTCTCCTTTCCCCTTAAGCAAGCATAAGTTGGTTTTCTAAATTTGAGACCCTGTTCTGTTTTGTAATCCAGTTCCTGTGTAGCCAAGTTTACATTCCGTGTATTAGTGATATCTTATGATGTTTCTTTTTCTGTGTGACTTATTTCAGTTAGAATCATCATACCTGAATCCACTCATTATGCTGCTACGGGCCTGATGACATAGATTTCATTGCTGAGTGATATTGCATTGTACGTAAGTACCAAATCTTCTTTATCCATTCTTCACTTTCTGCGACATTGAACTTGTACCGTAAACGAGGTTCTTGTAAACAGAGCCATCCCAAACATTGGGGTGGCTGTGTCTTTTTGATTTTAATTTCCCTAAGCTATAGGACCATAAGTGGAAGTGCCCTAGGCTCTGTTCCTGTGTTTTTTAGATGTTTCAGGAAACACCATACACTACTCCCCAGTGGCTGTTGGCAATTTACATCCCGCCCATCAGCATAACAAGTCTCCCAGTTCTCCATGGCCTGTCCTGCCTTTCTGGATTTTACACTTTTTTCAGATGGCCCTTTTGACCGGGGGGAAGTGAGACTTCATTGTAGTGCAGATTTCTTTGCAAGCTTGCTTGGTTGGCCAAAACGGGCGTATGCGTTTTTTCCTGAATATATTCATGAAAAAACGCATACGCCCTTTTTGGCCTAGTGCGTCATTGTGCACGTTCTGCCTCTTTTCCTATGCTTTAAATGCAATTCCAGTCTACCTCCTGAAATCAGTTTCCTGCAATTCTGCCCCGCTTTTAAGTCCTCTTGGCAGCCTTACTTCAGTATATTTTTGGACGATAGCTGTCATTTATAACTCTGTAGGTTTGTGAATTACAGTGCCCCTGAGCTCCTTTCTTCAACTCGCTTTCTTGTGAGCTGGCCGCAACACCGCAGGATTGTTTCAGGCCCTAATCTGGTTCCGGCACGGCACGCTGAGCCTTTGGTTAATTCCTCTTCCAGTTGGGAAATGAGAGTTAAATTTGCCCGTCCAGACACCTCCAGGTAGTCTCTCATTGGTTCTCCCTATTCCTGTATATCTTCTGCAGAAATTGCAAACTGGGCCAAACAGGACGTTAAAGGCACTGACTCTCCAAGTCGGGAGAGTGTTAGTAAAGCGTCTGGAATGTTGCACCCGAGTACCAGGGGACGAAAACTGAGACATATTTGAACACGTCTCCCGATCACATGGTTGATCATACTCTGGGTTCCACATGCATGTTTTAGCTGAAGGAAGAATCCCTTAAACCTGGAGAGTTGAGACCCGTGGAATGGGTACCATGCAATGTGACTTCAAAGGGTCTTCATTTGCTCACCGAACCTCTCCAATTCTATCACTGCTGCGTTTATGCCCCTGTACACACGCTTGATTCTCTGTCAGAGACATAGGAATCCATAGGTTTTAAGATACTTACTAGTCAGGTACATTCTTAGGCGTTTAATATGGGGTGTTGAGTCCATTTCGTTGGGCAAGGAGTAGCTCTTGTCTATTCCATATTTGGCTTAAGGAACTTTATCTGTGCTCATTTCAATCTCTGGTTTTATGCAGCACCCCAACTCACCTTTCCCCTTAAGCAAGCATAAGTTGGTTTTCTACATTTGAGACCCTCTTCTGTTTTGTAATCCAGTTCCTGTGTAGCCAAGTTTACATTCCGTGTATTAGTGATATCTTATGATGTTTCTTTTTCTGTGTGACTTATTTCAGTTAGAATCATCATACCTGAATCCACTCATTATGCTGCTACGGGCCTGATGACATAGATTTCATTGCTGAGTGATATTGCATTGTACGTAAGTACCACAACATCTTTATCCATTTTTCACTTTCTACGACATTGAACTTGTACCGTAAACGAGGTTCTTGTAAACAGAGCTCTCCCAAACTTTGGGGTGGCTGTGTCTTTTTGATTTTAATTTCCCTAAGCTATAGGACCATAAGTGGAAGTGCCCTAGGCTCTGTTGCTTTGTTTTTTAGATGTTTCAGGAAACACCATACACTTCTCCCGAGTGGCTGTTGGCAATTTACATCCCGCCCATCAGCATAACAAGGCTCCCAGTTCTCCAGGGCCTGTCCTGCCTTTCTGGATTTTACACTTTTTTCCGATGGCCCTTTTGACCGGGGGGAAGTGAGACTTCATTGTAGTGCAGATTTCCTTTGCAAGCTTGCTTGGTTGGCCAAAAAGGGTGTATGCGTTTTTTCCTGAATATATTCAGGAAAAAACGCATACGCACTTTTTGGCCAAGTGCATCATTGTGGACGTTCTGCCTCTTTTCCTATGCTTTAAATGCAATTCCAGTCTACCTCCTGAATTCGGTTGCCTGCAATTCTGCCCCGCTTTCAAGTCCTCTTGGCAGCCTTACTTCAGTATATTTTTGGACGATAGCTGTCATTTATAACTCTGCAGGTTTGTGAATTACAGTGCCCCTGAGCTCCTTTCTTCAACTCGCTTTCTTGTGAGCTGGCCGCAACACCGCAGGATTGCTTCAGGCCCTAATCTGGTTCCGGCACGGCACACTGAGCCTTTGGTTAATTCCTCTTCCTGGTGGGAAATGAGAGTTAAATTTGTCCGTCCAGACACCTCCAGCTAGTCTCTCATTGGTTCTCCCTATTACTGTTCATGTTCAGCAGAAATTGTAAACTGGGCCAAACAGGAGGTTAAAGGCACTGACTCTCCAAGTCGGGAGAGTGTTAGTAAAGCATCTGGAATGTTGCACCCGAGTACCACGGGACGAAAACTGAGACATATTTGAACACGTCTCCCGATCACACGGTTGATCATACTCTGGGTTCCACATGCATGTTTTAGCTGAAGGAAGAATCCCTTAAACCTGGAGAGTTGAGACCCGTGGAATGGGTACCATGCAATATGATTTCAAAGGGTCTTCATTTGCTCACCGAACCTCTCCAGTCCTATCACTGCTGCCGTTATGCCCCTGTACACTCGCTTGATTCTCTTTCAGAGACATAGTAATCCATAGGTTTTAAGATACTTACTAGTCAGGTACATTGTTAGGCGTTTAATATGGGGTGTTGAGTCCATTTCGTTGAGCAAGGAGTAGCTCTTGTCTATTCCATATTTGGCTTAAGGAGCATTATCTGTGCTCATTTCAATCTCTGGTTTTAATGCAGCACCCCAACTCACCTTTCCCCTTGAGCAAGCATAACTTGGTTTTCTGAATTTGAGACACTGTTCTCTTTTGTAATTCAGTTCCTGTGTAGCCAAGTTTACATTCCGTGTATTAGTGATATCTTATGATGTTTCTTTTTCTGTGTGACTTATTTCAGTTAGAATCATCATAGCTGAATCCACTCATTATGCTGCTACGGGCCTGATGACATAGATTTCATTGCTGAGTGATATTGCATTGTACGTAAGTACCACAACTTCTTTATCCATTTTTCACTTTCTGCGATATTGAACTTGTCCCGTAAATGAGTTTCTTGTAAACAGAGCCGTCCCAAACTTTGGGGTAGCTGTGTCTTTTTGATTTTAATTTCCCTAAGCTATAGGACCATAAGTGGAAGTGCCCTAGGCTCTGTTGCTTTGTTTTTTCGATGTTTCAGGAAAAAACATACACTTCTCCCCAGTGGCTGGTGGCAATTTACATCCCGCCCATCAGCATAGCAAGTCTCCCAGTTCTCCATGGCCTGTCCTGCCTTTCTGGATTTTACACTTTTTTCAGATGGCCCTTTTGACCGGGGGGAAGTGAGACTTCATTGTGGTGCAGATTTCCTTTGCAAGCTTGCTTGGTTGGCCAAAAAGGGCGTATGCGTTTTTTCCTGAATATATTCAGGAAAAAACGCATATGCCCTTTTTGGCCGAGTGCATCATTGTCGACGTTCTGCCTCTTTTCCTATGCTTTAAATGCAATTCCAGTCTACCTCCTGAAATCGGTTTCCTGCAATTCTGCCCCGCTTTCAAGTCCTCTTGGAAGCCTTACTTCAGTATATTTTTGGACGATAGCTGTCATTTATAACTCTGCAGGTTTGTGAATTACAGTGCCGCTGAGCTCCTTTCTTCAACTCGCTTTCTTGTGAGCTGGCCGCAACACCACAGGATTGCTTCAGGCCCTAATCTGGTTCCGGCACGGCACGCTGAGCCTTTGGTTAATTCCTCTTCCTGGTGGGAAATGAGAGTTAAATTTGCACGTCCAGACACCTCCAGCTAGTCTCTCATTGGTTCTCCCTATTCCTGTTCATCTTCCGCGGAAATTGCAAACTGGGCCAAACAGGAGGTTAAAGGCACTGACTCTCCAAGTTGGGAGATAGTTAGTAAAGCGTCTGGAATGTTGCACCCGAGTACCAGGGGACGAGAACTGAGACATATTGGAACACGTCTCCCGATCACACGGTTGATCATACTCTGGGTTCCACATGCATGTTTTAGCTGAAGGAAGAATCCCTTAAACCTGGAGAGTTGAGACCCGTGGAATGGGTACCATGCAATATGACTTCAAAGGGTCTTCATTTGCTCACCGAACCTCTCCAATCCTATCATTGCTGCGTTTATGCCCTTGTACACACGCTTGATTCTCTTTTGGAGACATAGCAATCCATAGGTTTTAAGATAATTACTAGTCAGCTACATTCTTAGGCGTTTAATATGGGGTGTTGAGTCCATTTCGTTGAGCAAGGAGTAGCTCTTGTCTATTCCATATTTGGCTTAAGGAACTTTATCTGTGCTCATTTCAATCTCTGGTTTTATGCAGCACCCCAACTCACCTTTCCCCTTAAGCAAGCATAAGTTGGTTTTCTACATTTGAGACCCTCTTCTGTTTTGTAATCCAGTTCCTGTGTAGCCAAGTTTACATTCCGTGTATTAGTGATATCATATGATGTTTCTATTTCTGTGTGACTTATTTCAGTTAGAATCATCATACCTGAATCCACTCATTATTCTGCTACGGGCCTGATGACATAGATTTCATTGCTGATTGATATTGCATTGTACGTAAGTACCACAACTTCTTTATCCATTTTTCACTTTCTGCGATATTGAACTTGTCCCGTAAACGAGTTTCTTGTAAACAGAACCGTCCCAAACTTTGGGGTGGCTGTGTCTTTTTGATTTCAATTTCCCTAAGCTATAGGACCATAAGTGGAAGTGCCCTAGGCTCTGTTGCTTTGTTTTTTCGATGTTTCAGGAAACAACATACACTTCTCCCGAGTGGCTGTTGGAAATTTACATCCCGCCCATAAGCATAACAAGTCTCCCAGTTCTCCATGGCCTGTCCTGCCTTTCTGGATTTTACACTTTTTTCAGATGGCCCTTTTGACCAGGGGGAAGTGAGACTTCATTGTAGTGCAGATTTCCTTTGCAAGCTTGCTTGGTTGGCCAAAAAGGGCGTATGCGTTTTTTTCCTGAATATATTCAGGAAAAAACGCATACGCCCTTTTTGGCCAAGTGCATCATTGTCGACGTTCTGCCTCTTTTCCTATGCTTTAAATGCAATTCCAGTCTACCTCCTGAAATCGGTTTCCTGCAATTCTGCCCCGCTTTGAAGTCCTCTTGGCAGCCTTACTTCAGTATATTTTTGGACGATAGCTGTCATTTATAACTCTGCAGGTTTGTGAATTACAGTGCCCCTGAGCTCCTTTCTTCAACTCGCTTTCTTGTGAGCTGGCCGCAACACCGCAGGATTGCTTCAGGCCCTAATCTGGTTCCGGCACGGCACGCTGAGCCTTTGGTTAATTCCTCTTCCTGGTGGGAAATGAGAGTTAAATTTGCCCGTCCAGACACCTCCAGCTAGTCTCTCATTGGTTCTCCCTATTCCTGTACATCTTCCGCAGAAATTGCAAACTGGGCCAAACAGGAGGTTAAAGGCACTGACTCTCCAAGTCGGGAGAGTGTTAGTAAAGTGTCTGGAATGTTGCACCCGAGTACCAGGGGACGAGAACTGAGATATATTGGCACACGTCTCCCGATCACACAGTTGATCATACTCTGGGTTCCACATGCATGTTTTAGCTGAAGGAAGAATCCCTTAAACTTGGAGAGTTGAGACCCGTGGAATGGGTACCATGCAATATGATTTAAAGGGTCTTCGTTTGCTCACGGAACCTCTCCAACCCTATCACTGCTGCGTTTATGCCCCTGTACACACGCTTGATTCTCTTTCGGAGAGATAGCAATCCATAGCTTTTAGGATACTTACTAGTCAGGTACATTCTTAGGTGTTTAATATTGGGTGTTGAGTCCATTTCGTTGAGCAAGGAGTAGCTCTTGTCTATTACATATTTGGCTTAAGGAACTTTATCTGTGCTCATTTCAATGTCTGGTTTTATGCAGCACCCCAACTCACCTTTCCCCTTAAGCAAGCATAAGTTGGTTTTCTAAATTTGAGACCCTGTTCTCTTTTGTAGTTCATTTAGTGTGTAGCCAAGTTTACATTCCGTGTATTAGTGATATCTTATGATGTTTCTTTTTCTGTGTGACTTATTTCAGTTAGAATCATCATACCTGAATCCACTCATTATGCTGCTACGGGCCTGATGACATAGATGTCATTGCTGAGTGATATTGCATTGTACGTAAATACCACAACTACTTTATCCATTTTTCGCTTTCTGTGATATTGAACTTGTACCGTAAACGAGGTTCTTGTAAACAGAGCCGTCCCAAACTTTGGGGTGGCTGGGTCTTTTTTATTTTAATTTCCCTAAGCTATAGGACCATAAGTGGAAGTGCCCTAGGCTCTGTTGCTTTGTTTTGTAGATGTTTCAGGAAACACCTTACACTTCTCCCGAGTGGCTGTTGGCAATTTACATCCCGCCCATCAGCATAACAAGGCTCCCAGTTCTCCATGGCCTGTCCTGACTTTCTGGATTTTACACTTTTTTCAGATGGCCCTTTTGACCGGGGGGAAGTGAGACTTCATTGTAGTGCAGATTTCCTTTGCAAGCTTGCTTGGTTGGCCAAAAAGGGCGTATGCGTTTTTTCCTGAATATATTCAGGAACAAACGCATACGCCCTTTTTGGCCAAGTGCATCATTGTGGACGTTCTGCCTCTTTTCCTATGCTTTAAATGCAATTCCAGTCTACCTCCTGAAATCGGTTTCCTGCAATTCTGCCCCGCTTTGAAGTCCTCTTGGCAGCCTTAGTTCAGTATATTTTTGGACGATAGCTGTCATTTATAACTCTGCAGGTTTGTGAATTACAGTGCCCCTGAGCTCGTTTCTTCAACTCGCTTTCTTGTGAGCGGGCCGCAACACCGCAGGATTGCTTCAGGCCCTAATCTTGTTCTGGCACGGCACGCTGAGCCTTTGGTTAATTCCTCTTCCTGGTGGGAAATGAGAGTTAAATTTGCCCGTCCAGACACCTCCAGCTAGTCTCTCATTGGTTCTCCCTATTCCTGTTCATCTTCCGCAGAAATTGCAAACTGGGCCAAACAGGAGGTTAAAGGCACTGACTCTCCAAGTCGGGAGAGTGTTAGTAAAGCATCTGGAATGTTGCACCCGAGTACCAGGGGACGAAAACTGAGACATATTTGAACACGTCTCCCGATCACACGGTTGATCATACTCTGTGTTCCACATGCATGTTTTAGCTGAAGGAAGAATCCCTTAAACCTGGAGAGTTGAGACCCGTGGAATGGGTACCATGCAATATGACTTCAAAGGGTCTTCATTTGCTCACCGAACCTCTCCAATCCTATCACTGCTGCGTTTATGCCACTGTACACACGCTTGATTCTCTTCCGGAGACATAGCAATCCATAGGTTTTAAGATACTTACTAGTCAGGTACATTCTTAGGCGTTTAATATGGGGTGTTGAGTCCATTTTGTTGGGCAAGGAGTAGCTCTTGTCTATTCCATATTTGGCTTAAGGAACTTTATCTGTGCTCATTTCAATCTCTGGTTTTATTCAACACCCCAACTCACCTTTCCCCTTAAGTCAGCATAAGTTGGTTTTCTACATTTGAGACCCTCTTGTGTTTTGTAATCCAGTTCCTGTGTTGCCAAGTTTACATTCCGTGTATTAGTGATATCTTATGATGTTTCTTTTTCTGTGTGACTTATTTCAGTTAGAATCATCATACCTGAATCCACTCATTATGCTGCTACGGGCCTGATGACATAGATTTCATTGCTGAGTGATATTGCATTGTACGTAAGTACCACAACATCTTTATCCATTTTTCACTTTCTGCGATATTGAACTTGTACCGTAAACAGGTTCTTGTAAACAGAGCTGTTCCAAACTTTGGGGTGGCTGTGTCTTTTTGATTTTAATTTCCCTAAGCTATAGGACCATAAGTGGAAGTGCCCTAGGCTCTGTTGCTTTGTTTTTTAGATGTTTCAGGAAACACCATACACTTCTCCCGAGTGGCTGTTGGCAATTTACATCCCGCCCATCAGCATAACAAGGCTCCCAGTTCTCCATGGCCTGTCCTGCCTTTCTGGATTTTACACTTTTTTCAGATGTCCCTTTTGACCGGGGGGAAGTGAGACTTCATTGTAGTGCAGATTTCCTTTGCAAGCTTGCTTGGTTGGCCAAAAAGGGCGTATGCGTTTTTTCCTGAATATATTCAGGAAAAAACGCATACGCCCTTTTTGGCCAAGTGCATCATTGTCGACGTTCTTCCTCTTTTCCTATGCTTTAAATGCAATTCCAGTCTACCTCCTGAAATTGGTTTCCTTCAATTCTGCCCCACTTTCAAGTCCTCTTGACAGCCTTACTTCAGTATATTTTTGGACGATAGCTGTCATTTATAACTCTGCAGGTTTGTGAATTACACTGCCCCTGAGCTCCTTTCTTCAACTCGCTTTCTTGTGAGCTGGCCGCAACACCGCAGGATTGCTTCAGGCCCTAATCTGGTTCCGGCACGGCACGCTGAGCCTTTGGTTAATTCCTCTTCCTGGTGGGAAATGAGAGTTAAATTTGCCCGTCCAGACACCTCCAGCTAGTCTCTCATTGGTTCTCCCTATTCCTGTTCATCTTCCGCAGAAATTGCAAACTTGGCCAAACAGGAGGTTAAAGGCACTGACTCTCCAAGACGCGAGAGTGTTAGTAAAGCATCTGGAATGTTGCACCCAAGTACCAGGGGACGAAAACTGAGACATATTTGAACACGTCTCCCGATCACACGGTTGATCATACTCTGGGTTCCACATGCATGATTTAGCTGAAGGAAGAATCCCTTAAACCTGGAGAGTTGAGACCCGTGGAATGGGTACCATGCAATATGACTTCAAAGGGTCTTCATTTGCTCACCGAAACTCTCCAATCCTATCACTGCTGCGTTTATGCCACTGTACACACGCTTGATTCTCTTCCGGAGACATAGCAATCCATAGGTTTTAAGATACTTACTAGTCAGGTACATTCTTAGGCGTTTAATATGGGGTGTTGAGTCCATTTTGTTGGGCAAGGAGTAGCTCTTGTCTATTCCATATTTGGCTTAAGGAACTTTATCTGTGCTCATTTCAATCTCTGGTTTTATTCAACACCCCAACTCACCTTTCCCCTTAAGTCAGCATAAGTTGGTTTTCTACATTTGAGACCCTCTTGTGTTTTGTAATCCAGTTCCTGTGTTGCCAAGTTTACATTCCGTGTATTAGTGATATCTTATGATGTTTCTTTTTCTGTGTGAATTATTTCAGTTAGAATCATCATACCTGAATCCACTCATTATGCTGCTACGGGCCTGATGACATAGATTTCATTGCTGAGTGATATTGCATTGTACGTAAGTACGACAACATCTTTATCCATTTTTCACTTTCTGCGATATTGAACTTGTACCGTAAACAGGTTCTTGTAAACAGAGCTCTCCCAAACTTTGGGGTGGCTGTGTCTTTTTGATTTTAATTTACCTAAGCTATAGGACCATAAGTGGAAGTGCCCTAGGCTCTGTTGCTTTGTTTTTTAGATGTTTCAGGAAACACCATACACTTCTCCCGAGTGGCTGTTGGCAATTTACATTCCGCCCATCAGCATAACAAGGCTCCCAGTTCTCCATGGCCTGTCCTGCCTTTCTGGATTTTACACTTTTTTCCGATGGCCCTTTTGACCGGGGGGAAGTGAGACTTCATTGTAGTGCAGATTTCGTTTGCAAGCTTGCTTGGTTGGCCAAAAAGGGCGTATGCGTTTTTTCCTGAATATATTCAGGAAAAAACGCATACGCCCTTTTTGGCCAAGTGCATCATTGTGGACGTTCTGCCTCTTTTCCTATGCTTTAAATGCAATTCCAGTCTACCTCCTGAAATCGGTTTCCTGCAATTCTGCCCTGCTTTCAAGTCCTCTTGGCAGACTTACTTCAGTATATTTTTGGACGATAGCTGTCATTTATAACTCTGCAGGTTTGTGAATTACAGTGCCCCTGAGTTCCTTTCTTCAACTCGCTTTCTTGTGAGCTGGCCGCAACACCACAGAATTGCTTCAGGCCCTAATCTGGTGCCGGCACGGCACACTGAGCCTTTGGTTAATTCCTCTTCCTGGTGGGAAATGAGAGTTAAATTTGCCCGTCCAGACACCTACAGCTAGTCTCTCATTGGTTCTCCCTATTCCTGTTCATCTTCCACAGAAATTGCAAACTGGGCCAAACAGGAGGTTAAAGGCACTGACTCTCCAAGTCGGGAGAGTGTTAGTAAAGCATCTGGAATGTTGCACCCGAGTACCAGGGGACGAGAACTGAGACATATTTGAACACGTCTCCCGATCACACGGTTGATCATACTCTGTGTTCCGCATGCATGTTTTAGCTGAAGGAAGAATCCCTTAAACCTGGAGAGTTGAGACCCATGGAATGGGTACCATGCAATATGACTTCAAAGGGTCTTCATTTGCTCACCGAACCTCTCCAATCCTATCACTGCCGCGTTTATGCCCCTGTACACACGCTTGATTCTCTTTCGGAGACATAGCAATCCATAGGTTTTAAGATACTTACTAGTCAGGTACATTCTTAGGCGTTTAATATGGGGTATTGAGTCCATTTCGTTGGGCAAGGAGTAGCTCTTGTCTATTCCATATTTGGCTTAAGGAACTTTATCTGTGCTCATTTCAATCTCTGGTTTTATGCAGCACCCCACCTCACCTTTCCCCTTAAGCCAGCATAAGTTGGTTTTCTACATTTGAGACCCTCTTCTGTTTTGTAATCCAGTTCCTGTGTAGCCAAGTTTACATTCCGTGTATTAGTGGTATCTTATGATGTTTCTTTTTCTGTGTGACTTATTTCAGTTAAAATCATCATACCTGAATCCACTCATTATGCTGCTACGGGCCTGATGACATAGATTTCATTGTTGAGTGATATTGCATTGTACATAAGTACCACAAATTCTTTATCCATTTTTCACTTTCTGCTATATTGAACTTGTACTGTAAAGGAGGTTCTTGTAAACAGAGCCGTCCCAAACTTTTGGGTGGCTGTGTCTTTTTGATTTTAGTTTCCCTAAGCTATAGGACCATAAGTGGAAGTGCCCTAGGCTCTGTTGGTTTGTTTTTTAGATGTTTCAGGAAACACCATACACTTCTGCCTAGTGGCTGTTGGCAATTTACATCCCGCCCATCAGCATAACAAGGCTCCCAGTTCTCCATGGCCTGTCCTGCCTTTCTGGATTTTACACTTTTTTCAGATGGCCCTTTTGACCGGGGGGAAGTGAGACTTCATTGTAGTGCAGATTTCCTTTGCAAGCTTGCTTGGTTGGCCAAAAAGGGCGTATGCGTTTTTTCCTGAATATATTCAGGAAAAAACGCATACGCCCTTTTTGGCCAAGTGCATCATTGTGGACGTTCTGACTCTTTTCCTATGCTTTAAATGCAATTCCAGTCTACCTCCTGAAATCCGTCTCCTGCAATTCTGCCCCGCTTTCAAGTCCTCTTGGCAGCCTTACTTCAGTATATTTTTGGACGATAGCTGTCATTTATAACTCTGCAGGTTTGTGAATTACAGTGCCCCTGAGTTCCTTTCTTCAACTCGCTTTCTTGTGAGCTGGCCGCAACACCACAGAATTGCTTCAGGCCCTAATGTGGTGCCGGCACGGCACACTGAGCCTTTGGTTAATTCCTCTTCCTGGTGGGAAATGAGAGTTAAATTTGCCCGTCCAGACACCTACAGCTAGTCTCTCATTGGTTCTCCCTATTCCTGTTCATCTTCCGCAGAAATTGCAAACTGGGCCAAACAGGAGGTTAAAGGCACTGACTCTCCAAGTCGGGAGAGTGTTAGTAAAGCATCTGGAATGTTGCACCTTAGTACCAGGGGACGAGAACTGAGACATATTTGAACACGTCTCCCGATCACACGGTTGATCATACTCTGTGTTCCGCATGCATGTTTTAGCTGAAGGAAGAATCCCTTAAACCTGGAGAGTTGAGACCCGTGGAATGGGTACCATGCAATATGACTTCAAAGGGTCTTCATTTGCTCACCGAACCTCTCTAATCCTATCACTGCTGCGTTTATGCCCCTGTACACACGCTTGATTCTCTTTCGGAGACATAGCAATCCATAGGTTTTAAGATACTTACTAGTCAGGTACATTCTTAGGCGTTTAATATGGGGTGTTGAGTCCATTTCGTTGGGCAAGGAGTAGCTCTTGTCTATTCCATATTTGGCTTAAGGAACTTTATCTGTGCTCATTTCAATCTCTGGTTTTATGCAGCACCCCACCTCACCTTTCCCCTTAAGCCAGCATAAGTTGGTTTTCTACATTTGAGACCCTCTTCTGTTTTGTAATCCAGTTCATGTGTAGCCAAGTTTACATTCCGTGTATTAGTGATATCTTATGATGTTTCTTTTTCTGTGTGACTTATTTCAGTTAGAATCATCATACCTGAATCCACTCATTATGCTGCTACGGGCCTGATGAGATAGATTTCATTGCTGAGTGATATTGCATTGTACGTAAGTACCACAACTTCTTTATCCATTTTTCACTTTCTGCGATATCGAACTTGTACCGTAAACGAGGTTCTTGTAAACAGAGCTCTCCCAAACTTTGGGGTGGCTGTGTCTTTTTGATTTTAATTTCCCTAAGCTATAGGACCATAAGTGGAAGTGCCCTAGGCTCTGTTGCTTTGTTTTTTAGATGTTTCAGGAAACAGCATACACTTCTCCCGAGTGGCTGTTGGCAATTTACATCCCGCCCATCAGCATAACAAGGCTCCCAGTTCTCCATGGCCTGTCCTGCCTTTCTGGATTTTACACTTTTTTCCGATGGCCCTTTTGACCGGGGGGAAGTGAGACTTCATTGTAGTGCAGATTTCCTTTGCAAGCTTGCTTGGTTGGCCAAAAAGGGCGTATGCGTTTTTTCCTGAATATATTCAGGAAAAAACGCATATGCCCTTTTTGGCCAAGTGCATCATTGTCGACGTTCTTCCTCTTTTCCTATGCTTTAAATGCAATTCCAGTCTACCTCCTGAAATTGGCTTCCTTCAATTCTGCCCCACTTTCAAGTCCTCTTGACAGCCTTACTTCAGTATATTTTTGGACGATAGCTGTCATTTATAACTCTGCAGGTTTGTGAATTACAGTGCCCCTGAGCTCCTTTCTTCAACTCGCTTTCTTGTGAGCTGGCCGCAACACCGCAGGATTGCTTCAGGCCCTAATCTGGTTCCGGCATGGCACGCTGAGCCTTTGGTTAATTCCTCTTCCTGGTGGGAAATGAGAGTTAAATTTGCCCGTCCAGACACCTCCAGCTAGTCTCTCATTGGTTCTCCCTATTCCTGTTCATCTTCCGCAGAAATTGCAAACTGGGCCAAACAGGAGGTTAAAGGCACTGACTCTCCAAGTCGCGAGAGTGTTAGTAAAGCATCTGGAATGTTGCACCCAAGTACCAGGGGACGAAAACTGAGACATATTTGAACACGTCTCCCGATCACACGGTTGATCATACTCTGGGTTCCACATGCATGATTTAGCTGAAGGAAGAATCCCTTAAAACTGGAGAGTTGAGACCCGTGGAATGGGTACCATGCAATATGACATCAAAGGGTCTTCATTTGCTCACCGAACCTCTCCAATCCTATCACTCCTGCGTTTAGGCCCCTGTACTCACGCTTGATTCTCTTTCACAGACATAGCAATCCATAGGTTTTAAGATACTTACTATTCAGGTACATTATTAGGCGTTTAATATGGGGTTTTGAGTCCATTTCGTTGAGCAAGGAGTAGCTCTTGTCTATTCCATATTTGGCTTAAGGAACTTTATCTGTGCTCATTTCAATCTCTGGTTTTATGCAGCACCCCAACTCACCTTTCCCCTTAAGCCAGCATAAGTTGGTTTTCTACATTTGAGACCCTCTTCTGTTTTGTAATCCAGTTCCTGTGTAGCCAATTTACATTCCGTGTATTAGTGATATCTTATGATGTTTCTTTTTCTGTGTGACTTATTTCAGTTAGAATCATCATACCTGAATCCACTCATTATGCTGCTACGGGCCTGATGACATAGATTTCATTGCTGAGTGATATTGCATTGTACGTAAGTACCACAACTTCTTTATCCATTTTTCACTTTCTGCGATATTGAACTTGTACCGTAAACGAGGTTCTTGTAAACAGAGCTATCCCAAACTTTGGGGTGGCTGTGTCTTTTTGATTTTAATTTCCCTAAGCTATAGGACCATAAGTGGAAGTGCCCTAGGCTCTGTTGCTTTGTTTTTTAGATGTTTCAGGAAACACCATACACTTCTCCAGAGTGGCTGTTGGCAATTTACATCCCGCCCATCAGCATAACAAGGCTCCCAGTTCTCCATGGCCTGTCCTGCCTTTCTGGATTTTACACTTTTTTCAGATGGCCCTTTTGACCGGGGGGAAGTGAGACTTCATTGTAGTGCAGATTTCCTTTACAAGCTTGCTTGGTTGGCCAAAAAGGGCGTATGCGTTTTTTCCTGAATATATTCAGGAAAAAACGTATATGGTCTTTTTGGCCAAGTGCAACATTGTGGACGTTCTGCCTCTTTTCCTATGCTTTAAATGCAATTCCAGTCTACCTCCTGAAATCGGTTTCCTTCAATTCTGCCCCGCTTTCAAGTCCTCTTGGCAGCCTTACTTCAGTATATTTTTGGATGATAGCTGTCATTTATAACTCTGCAGGTTTGTGAATTACAGTGCCCCTGAGCTCCTTTCTTCAACTCGCTTTCTTGTGAGCTGGCTGCAACACCGCAGGATTGCTTCAGACAGTAAAATGGTTTGGCATGGCATGCTGAGCCTTTGGTTAATTCCTCTTCCTGGTGGGAGATGAGAGTTAAATTTGCCCGTCCACACACCTCCAGCTAGTCTCTCATTGGTTCTCCCTATTCCTGTTCATCTTCCGCAGAAATTGCAAACTGGGCCAAAGAGGAGGTTAAAGGCACTGACTCTCCAAGTCAGGAGAGTGTTAGTAAAGCGTCTGGAATGTTGCACCTGAGTACCAGGGGATGAGAACTGAGACATATTGGAACACGTCTCCCGATCACACGGTTGATCATATTCTGGGTTCCACATGCATGTTTTAGCTGAAGGAAGAATCCCTTGAACCTGGAGAGTTGAGACCCGTGGAATGGGTACCATGCAATATGACTTCAAAGGGTCTTCATTTGCTCACCGAACCTCTCCAATCCTATCACTGCTGCGTTTATGCCCCTGTACACATGCTTGATTCTCTTTCGGAGACATAGCAATCCATAGGTTTTAAGATACTTACTAGTCAGGTACATTCTTAGGCGTTTGATATGGGGTGTTGAGTCCATTTTGTTGAGCAAGGAGTAGCTCTTGTCTATTCCATATTTGGCTTAAGGAACTTTATCTGTGCTCATTTCAATCTCTGGTTTTATGCAGCACCCCAACTCACTTTTTTCCTTAAGCCAGCATAAGTTGGTTTTCTACATTTGAGACCCTCTTCTGTTTTGTAATCCAGTTCCTGTGTAGCCAAGTTTACATTCCGTGTATTAGTGATATCTTATGATGTTTCTTTTTCTGTGTGACTTATTTCAGTTAGAATCATCATACCTGAATCCACTCATTATGCTGCTATGGGCCTGATGACATAGATTTCATTGCTGAGTGATATTGCATTGTACGTAAGTACCACAACTTCTTTATCCATTTTTCACTTTCTGCGATATTGAACTTGTACCGTAAACGAGGTTCTTGTAAACAGAGCTATCCCAAACTTTGGGGTGGCTTTGTCTTTTTGATTTTAATTTCCCTAAGCTATAGGACCATAAGTGGAAGTGCCCTAGGCTCTGTTGCTTTGTTTTTTAGATGTTTCAGGAAACACCATACACTTCTCCCGAGTGGCTGTTGGCAATTTACATCCCGCCCATCAGCATAACAAGGCTCCCAGTTCTCCATGGCCTGTCCTGCCTTTCTGGATTTTACACTTTTTTCAGATGGCCCTTTTGACCTGGGGAAGTGAGACTTCATTGTAGTGCAGATTTCTTTTGCAAGCTTGCTTGGTTGGCCAAAAACGGTATATGCGTTTTTTCCTGAATATATTCAGGAAAAAATGCATATGCCCTTTTTGGCCAAGGGCATCATTGTCCACGTTCTGCCTCTTTTCCTATGTTTTCAATGCAATTCCAGTCTACCTCCTGAAATCAGTTTCCTGCAATTCTGCCCCGCTTTCAAGTCCTCTTGGCAGCCTTACTTCAGTATGTTTTTGGAGGATAGCTGTCATTTATAACTCTGCAGGTTTGTGAATTACAGTGCCCCTGAGCTCCTTTCTTCAACTCGCTTTTTTGTGATCTGGCCACAACACCGCAGGATTGCTTCAGGCCCTAATCTGGTTCAGGCACGGCACACTGAGCCTTTGGTTAATTCCTCTTCCTGGTGGGAGATGAGAGTTAAATTTGCCCGTCCACACACCTCCAGCTAGTCTCTCATTGGTTCTCCCTATTCCTGTTCATCTTCCACAGAAATTGCAAACTGGGCCAAACAGGAGGTTAAAGGCACTGACTCTCCAAGTCACGAGAGTGTTAGTAAAGCGTCTGGAATATTGCCCCCGAGTACCAGGGGACTAAAACTGAGACATATTTGAACATGTCTCCCGATCACACGGTTGATCATACTCTGGGTTCCACATGCATGTTTTAGCTGAAGGAAGAATCCCTTAAACCTGGAGAGTTGAGACCCGTGGAATGGGTACCATGCAATATGACTTCAAAGGGTCTTCATTTTCTCACCGAACCTCTCCCATTGTATCACTGCTGCTTTTATGCCCCTGTACACACGCTTGATTCTCTTTCAGAGACATAGCAATCTATAGGTTTTTAGGTACTTACTAGTCAGGTACATTCTTAGGCGTTTAATATGGGGTGTTGAATCCATTTCGTTGAGCAAGGAGTAGCCCTTGTCTATTCCATATTTGGCTTAAGGAACTTTATCTGTGCTCATTTCAATCTCTGGTTTTATGCAGCACCCCAACTCACCTTTCCCCTTAAGCAAGCATAAGTTGGTTTTCTAAGTTTGAGAACCTGTTCTGTTTTGTAATCCAGTTCCTGTGTAGCCAAATTTACATTCCGTGCATTAGTGATATGTTATGATGTTTCTTTTTCTGTGTGACTTATTTCAGTTAGAATCATCATACCTGAATGCACTCAGTATGCTGCTACGGGCCTGATGACATAGATTTCATTGCTGAGTGATATTGCATTGTACGTAAGTACCACAACTTCTTTATCCATTTTTCACTTTCTACGATATTGAACTTGTACCGTAAACGAGGTTCTTGTAAACAGAGCCGTCCCAAACTTTGGGGTGGCTGTGTCTTTTTGATTTTAATTTCCCTAAGCTATAGGACCATAAGTGGAAGTGCCCTAGGCTCTGTTGCTTTGTTTTTTAGATGTTTCAGGAAACACCATACACTTCTCCTGAGTGGCTGTTGGCAATTTACATCCCGCCCATCAGCATAACAAGGCTCCCAGTTCTCCATGGCCTGTCCTGCCTTTCTGGATTTTACACTTTTTCAGATGGCCCTTTTGACCGGGGGGAAGTGAGACTTCATTGTAGTGCAGATTTCCTTTGCAAGCTTGCTTGGTTGGCCAAAAAGTGCCTATGCGTTTTTTCCTGAATATATTCAAGAAAAAACGCATATGCACTTTTTTGCCAAGTGCATCATTGTCGACGTTCTGCCTCTTTTCCTATGCTTTAAATGCAATTCCATTCTACCTCCTGAAATCGGTTTCGTGCAATTCTGCTCCGCTTTCAAGTCCTCTTGGCAGCCTTACTTCAGTATATTTTTGGACGATAGCTGTCATTTATAACTCTGCAGGTTTGTGAATTACAGTGCCCCTGAGCTCCTTTCTTCAACTCGCTTTCTTGTGAGCTGGCCGCAACACCACAGGATTGCTTCAGGCCCTAATCTGGTGCCGGCACGGCATGCTGAGCCTTTGGTTAATTCCTCTTCCTGGTGGGAAATGAGAGTTAAATTTGCCCGTCCAGACACCTCCAGCTAGTCTCTCATTGGTTCTCCCTATTCCTGTTCATCTTCCGCAGAAATTGCAAACTGGACCAAACAGGAGGTTAAAGGCACTGACTCTCCAAGTCAGGAGAGCTTTAGTAAAGCGTCTGGAATGCTGCACCCGAGTACCAGGGGACGAGAACTGAGACATATTGGAACACATCTCCCGATCACACGGTTGATCATACTCTGGGTTCCACATGCATGTTTTAGCTGAAGGAAGAATCCCTTAAACCTGGAGAGTTGAGACCCGTGGAATGGGTACCATGCAATATGATTACAAAGGGTCTTCATTTGCTCACCGAACCTCTCCAATCCTATCACTGCTGCCTTTATGCCCCTGTACACACGCTTGATTCTCTTTCGGAGACATAGCAATCCATAGGTTTTAAGATACTTACTAGTCAGGTACATTCTTAGGCGTTTGATATGGGGTGTTTAGTCCATTTCGTTGAGCAAGGAGTAGCTCTTGTCTATTCCATATTTGGCTTAAGGAACTTTATCTGTGCTCATTTCAATCTCTGGTTTTATGCAGCACCCCAACTCACCTTTCCCCTTAAGCAAGCATAAGTTGGTTTTCTAAATTTGAGACCCTGTTCTGTTTTGTAATCCACTTCCTGTGTAGCCAAGTTTACATTCCTTGTATTAGTGATATCTTATGATGTTTCTTTTTCTGTGTGAATTATTTCAGTTAGAATCATCATACCTGAATCCACTCATTATGCTGCTACGGGCCTGATGACATAGATTTCATTGCTGAGTGATATTGCATTGTACGTAAGTACCACAAGTTCTTTATCCATTTTTCGCTTTCTGCGATATTGAACTTGTACCGTAAACGAGGTTCTTGTAAACAGAGCTATCCCAAACCTTGGGGTGGCTTTGTCTTTTTGATTTTAATTTCCCTAAGCTATAGGACCATAAGTGGAAGTGCCCTAGGCTCTGTTGTTTTGTTTTTTAGATGTTTCAGGAAACACCATACACTTCTCCCGAGTGGCTGTTGGCAATTTACATCCCGCCCATCAGCATAACAAGGCTCCCAGTTCTCCATGGCCTGTCCTGCCTTTCTGGATTTTACACTTTTTTCAGATGGCCCTTTTGACCTGGGGAAGTGAGACTTCATTGTAGTGCAGATTTCCTTTGCAAGCTTGCTTGGTTGGCCAAAAAGTGTGTATGCGTTTTTTCCTGAATATATTCAGGAAAAAACGCATACGCCCTTTTTGGCCAAGTGCATCATTGTCCACGTTCTGCCTCTTTTCCTATGTTTTCAATGCAATTCCAGTCTACCTCCTGAAATCAGTTTCCTGCAATTCTGCCCCTCTTTCAAGTCCTCTTGGCAGCCTTACTTCAGTATATTTTTGGACGATAGCTGTCATTTATAACTCTGCAAGTTTGTGAATTACAGTGCCCCTGAGGTCCTTTCTTCAACTCGCTCTCTTGTGAGCTGGCTGCAACACCGCAGGATTGCTTCAGACACTAAAATGGTTTGGCATGGCATGCTGAGCCTTTGGTTATTTCCTCTTCCTGGTGGGAAATGAGAGTTAAATTTGCCCGTCCAGACACCTCCAGCTAGTCTCTCATTGGTTCTCCCTATTCCTGTTCATCTTCCGCAGAAATTGCAAACTGGGCCAAAGAGGAGGTTAAAGGCACTGACTCTCCAAGTCAGGAGAGTGTTAGTAAAGCGTCTGGAATGTTGCACCTGAGTACCAGGGGACGAGAACTGAGACATATTGGAACACGTCTCCCGATCACACGGTTGATCATACTCTGGGTTCCACATGCATGTTTTAGCTGAAGGAAGAATCCCTTGAACCTGGAGAGTTGAGACCCGTGGAATGGGTACCATGCAATATGACTTCAAAGGGTCTTCATTTGCTCACCGAACCTCTCCAATCCTATCACTGCTGCGTTTATGCCCCTGTACACACGCTTGATTCTCTTTCAGAGACATAGCAATCCATAGGTTTTAAGATACTTACTAGTCAGGTACATTCTTAGGCGTTTGATATGGGGTGTTGATTCCATTTCGTTGAGCAAGGAGTAGCTCTTGTCTATTCCATATTTGGCTTAAGGAACTTTATCTGTGCTCATTTCAATCTCTGGTTTTATGCAGCACCCCAACTCACCTTTTCCCTTAAGCCAGCATAAGTTGGTTTTCTACATTTGAGACCCTCTTCTGTTTTGTAATCCAGTTCCTGTGTAGCCAAGTTTACATTCCGTGTATTAGTGATATCTTATGATTTTTCTTTTTCTGTGTGACTTATTTCAGTTAGAATCATCATACCTGAATCCACTCATTATGCTGCTATGGGCCTGATGACATAGATTTCATTGCTGAGTGATATTGCATTGTACGTAAGTACCACAAGTTCTTTATCCATTTTTCACTTTCTGCGATATTGAACTTGTACCGTAAACGAGGTTCTTGTAAACAGAGCTATCCCAAACTTTGGGGTGGCTTTGTCTTTTTGATTTTAATTTCCCTAAGCTATAGGACCATAAGTGGAAGTGCCCTAGGCTCTGTTGCTTTGTTTTTTAGATGTTTCAGGAAACACCATACACTTCTCCCAAGTGGCTGTTGGCAATTTACATCCCGCCCATCAGCATAACAAGGCTCCCAGTTCTCCATGGCCTGTCCTGCCTTTCTGGATTTTACACTTTTTTCAGATGGCCCTTTTGACCTGGGGAAGTGAGACTTCATTGTAGTGCAGATTTCCTTTGCAAGCTTGCTTGGTTGGCCAAAAAGGGTGTATGCGTTTTTTCCTGAATATATTCAGGAAAAAACGCATACGCCCTTTTTTGCCAAGTGCATCATTGTCGACGTTCTGCCTCTTTTCCTATGTTTTCAATGCAATTCCAGTCTACCTCCTGAAATCAGTTTCCTGCAATTCTGCCCCGTTTTCAAGTCCTCTTGGCAGCCTTACTTCAGTATGTTTTTGGAGGATAGCTGTCATTTATAACTTTGCAGGTTTGTGAATTTCAGTGCCCCTGAGCTCCTTTCTTCAACTCGCTTTTTTGTGATCTGGCCGCAACACCGCAGGATTGCTTCAGGCCCTAATCTGGTTCCGGCACGGCACGCTGAGCCTTTGGTTAATTCCTCTTCCTGGTGGGAAATGAGAGTTAAATTTTCCCGTCCAGACACCTCCAGCTAGTCTCTCATTGGTTCTCCCTATTCCTGGAAATATTCCGCAGAAATTGCAAACTGGGCCAAACAGGAGGTTAAAGGCACTGACTCTCCAAGTCGGGAGAGTGTTAGTAAAGCATCTGGAATGTTGCACCCGAGTACCAGGGGATGAAAACTGAGACATATTTGAATACGTCTCCAGATCACACGGTTGATCATACTCTGGGTTCCACATGCATGTTTTAGCTGAAGGAAGAATCCCTTAAACCTGGAGAGTTGAGACCCGTGGAATGGGTACCATGCAATATGACCAAAGGGTCTTCATTTGCTCACCGAACCTCTCCAATCCTAACACTGCTGCCTTTATGCCCCTGTACACACACTTGATTCTCTTTCAGAGACATAGCAATCCATAGGTTTTAAGATACTTACTAGTCAGGTACATTCTTAGGCGTTTAATATGGGGTGTTGAGTCCATTTCGTTTAGCAAGGAGTAGCTCTTGTCTATTCCATATTTGGCCTAAGGAACTTTATCTGTGCTCATTTCAGTCTCTGGTTTTATGCAGCACCCCAACTCACCTTTCCCCTTAAGCAAGCATAAGTTGGTTTTCTACATTTGAGAACCTGTTCTGTTCTGTAATCCAGTTACTGTGTAGCCAAGTTTACATTCTGTGTATTAGTGATATGTTATGATGTTTCTTTTTCTGTGTGACTTAGTTAGAATCATCATACCTGAATCCACTCATTATGCTGCTACGGGCCTGATGACATAGATTTCATTGCTGAGTGATATTGCATTGTACGTAAGTACCACAACTTCTTTATCCATTTTTCACTTTCTGCGATATTCAACTTGTACCGTAACCGAGGTTCTTGTCAACAGAGATGTCCGAAACTTTGGGGTGGCTGTGTCTTTTCGATTTTAATTTCCCTAAGCTATAGGACCATAAGTGGAAGTGCCCTAGGCTCTGTTGCTTTGTTTTTTAGATGTTTCAGGAAACACCATACAATTCTCCCTAGTGGCTGTTGGCAATTTACATCCCGCCCATCAGCATAACAAGGCTCCCAGTTCTCCATGGCCTGTCTTGCCTTTCTGGATTTTACACTTTTTTCAGATGGCCCATTTGACCGGGGGAAGTGAGACTTCATTGTAGTGCAGATTTCCTTTGCAAGCTTGCTTGGTTGGCCAAAAAGGGCGTATGCATTTTTTCCTGCATATATTCAGGAAAAAACGCATACGCCCTTTTTGGCCAAGTGCGTCATTGTCGACGTTCTGCCTCTTTTCCTATGCTTTAAATGCAATTCCAGTCTACCTCCTGAAATCGGTTTCCTGCAATTCTGCCCTGCTTTCAAGTCCTCTTGGCAGCCTTACTTCAGTATATTTTTGGACGATAGCTGTCATTTATAACTCTGCAGGTTTGTGAATTACAGTGCCCCTGAGCTCCTTTCTTCAACTCGCTTTCTTGTGAGCTGGCCGCAACACCGCAGGATTGCTTCAGGCCCTAATCTGGTTTTGGCACGGCATGCTGAGCCTTTGGTTAATTCCTCTTCCTGGTGGGAGATGAGAGTTAAATTTGCCCGTCCACACACCTCCAGCTAGTCTCTCATTGGTTCTCCCTATTCCTGTTCATCTTCCGCAGAAATTGCAAACTTGGCCAAAGAGGAGGTTAAAGGCACTGACTCTCCAAGTCAGGAGAGTGTTAGTAAAGCGTCTGGAATGTTGCACCTGAGTACCAGGGGACGAGAACTGAGACATATTGGAACACGTCTCCCGATCACACGGTTGATCATACTCTGGGTTCCACATGCATGTTTTAGCTGAAGGAAGAATCCCTTGAACCTGGAGAGTTGAGACCCGTGGAATGGGTACCATGCAATATGACTTCAAAGGGTCTTCATTTGCTCACCGAACCTCTCCAATCCTATCACTGCTGCGTTTATGCCCCTGTACACACGCTTGATTCTCTTTCAGAGACATAGCAATCCATAGGTTTTAAGATACTTACTAGTCAGGTACATTCTTAGGCGTTTGATATGGGGTGTTGATTCCATTTCGTTGAGCAAGGAGTAGCTCTTGTCTATTCCATATTTGGCTTAAGGAACTTTATCTGTGCTCATTTCAATCTCTGGTTTTATGCAGCACCCCAACTCACCTTTTCCCTTAAGCCAGCATAAGTTGGTTTTCTACATTTGAGACCCTCTTCTGTTTTGTAATCCAGTTCCTGTGTAGCCAAGATTACATTCCGTGTATTAGTGATATCTTATGATTTTTCTTTTTCTGTGTGACTTATTTCAGTTAGAATCATCATACCTGAATCCACTCATTATGCTGCTATGGGCCTGATGACATAGATTTCATTGCTGAGTGATATTGCATTGTACGTAAGTACCACAACTTCTTTATCCATTTTTCACTTTCTGCGATATTGAACTTGTACCGTAAACGAGGTTCTTGTAAACAGAGCTATCCCAAACTTTGGGGTGGCTTTGTCTTTTTGATTTTAATTTCCCTAAGCTATAGGACCATAAGTGGAAGTGCCCTAGGCTCTGTTGCTTTGTTTTTTAGATGTTTCAGGAAACACCATACACTTCTCCCAAGTGGCTGTTGGCAATTTACATCCCGCCCATCAGCATAACAAGGCTCCCAGTTCTCCATGGCCTGTCCTGCCTTTCTGGATTTTACACTTTTTTCAGATGGCCCTTTTGACCTGGGGAAGTGAGACTTCATTGTAGTGCAGATTTCCTTTGCAAGCTTGCTTGGTTGGCCAAAAAGGGTGTATGCGTTTTTTCCTGAATATATTCAGGAAAAAACGCATACGCCCTTTTTTGCCAAGTGCATCATTGTCGACGTTCTGCCTCTTTTCCTATGTTTTCAATGCAATTCCAGTCTACCTCCTGAAATCAGTTTCCTGCAATTCTGCCCCGTTTTCAAGTCCTCTTGGCAGCCTTACTTCAGTATGTTTTTGGAGGATAGCTGTCATTTATAACTTTGCAGGTTTGTGAATTTCAGTGCCCCTGAGCTCCTTTCTTCAACTCGCTTTTTTGTGATCTGGCCGCAACACCGCAGGATTGCTTCAGGCCCTAATCTGGTTCCGGCACGGCACGCTGAGCCTTTGGTTAATTCCTCTTCCTGGTGGGAAATGAGAGTTAAATTTTCCCGTCCAGACACCTCCAGCTAGTCTCTCATTGGTTCTCCCTATTCCTGGAAATATTCCGCAGAAATTGCAAACTGGGCCAAACAGGAGGTTAAAGGCACTGACTCTCCAAGTCGGGAGAGTGTTAGTAAAGCATCTGGAATGTTGCACCCGAGTACCAGGGGATGAAAACTGAGACATATTTGAATACGTCTCCAGATCACACGGTTGATCATACTCTGGGTTCCACATGCATGTTTTAGCTGAAGGAAGAATCCCTTAAACCTGGAGAGTTGAGACCCGTGGAATGGGTACCATGCAATATGACCAAAGGGTCTTCATTTGCTCACCGAACCTCTCCAATCCTAACACTGCTGCCTTTATGCCCCTGTACACACACTTGATTCTCTTTCAGAGACATAGCAATCCATAGGTTTTAAGATACTTACTAGTCAGGTACATTCTTAGGCGTTTAATATGGGGTGTTGAGTCCATTTCGTTTAGCAAGGAGTAGCTCTTGTCTATTCCATATTTGGCCTAAGGAACTTTATCTGTGCTCATTTCAGTCTCTGGTTTTATGCAGCACCCCAACTCACCTTTCCCCTTAAGCAAGCATAAGTTGGTTTTCTACATTTGAGAACCTGTTCTGTTCTGTAATCCAGTTACTGTGTAGCCAAGTTTACATTCTGTGTATTAGTGATATGTTATGATGTTTCTTTTTCTGTGTGACTTAGTTAGAATCATCATACCTGAATCCACTCATTATGCTGCTACGGGCCTGATGACATAGATTTCATTGCTGAGTGATATTGCATTGTACGTAAGTACCACAACTTCTTTATCCATTTTTCACTTTCTGCGATATTCAACTTGTACCGTAACCGAGGTTCTTGTCAACAGAGATGTCCGAAACTTTGGGGTGGCTGTGTCTTTTCGATTTTAATTTCCCTAAGCTATAGGACCATAAGTGGAAGTGCCCTAGGCTCTGTTGCTTTGTTTTTTAGATGTTTCAGGAAACACCATACAATTCTCCCTAGTGGCTGTTGGCAATTTACATCCCGCCCATCAGCATAACAAGGTTCCCAGTTCTCCATGGCCTGTCTTGCCTTTCTGGATTTTACACTTTTTTCAGATGGCCCATTTGACCGGGGGAAGTGAGACTTCATTGTAGTGCAGATTTCCTTTGCAAGCTTGCTTGGTTGGCCAAAAAGGGCGTATGCATTTTTTCCTGCATATATTCAGGAAAAAACGCATACGCCCTTTTTGGCCAAGTGCGTCATTGTCGACGTTCTGCCTCTTTTCCTATGCTTTAAATGCAATTCCAGTCTACCTCCTGAAATCGGTTTCCTGCAATTCTGCCCTGCTTTCAAGTCCTCTTGGCAGCCTTACTTCAGTATATTTTTGGACGATAGCTGTCATTTATAACTCTGCAGGTTTGTGAATTACAGTGCCCCTGAGCTCCTTTCTTCAACTCGCTTTCTTGTGAGCTGGCCGCAACACCGCAGGATTGCTTCAGGCCCTAATCTGGTTTTGGCACGGCATGCTGAGCCTTTGGTTAATTCCTCTTCCTGGTGGGAGATGAGAGTTAAATTTGCCCGTCCACACACCTCCAGCTAGTCTCTCATTGGTTCTCCCTATTCCTGTTCATCTTCCGCAGAAATTGCAAACTTGGCCAAAGAGGAGGTTAAAGGCACTGACTCTCCAAGTCAGGAGAGTGTTAGTAAAGCGTCTGGAATGTTGCACCTGAGTACCAGGGGACGAGAACTGAGACATATTGGAACACGTCTCCCGATCACACGGTTGATCATACTCTGGGTTCCACATGCATGTTTTAGCTGAAGGAAGAATCCCTTGAACCTGGAGAGTTGAGACCCGTGGAATGGGTACCATGCAATATGACTTCAAAGGGTCTTCATTTGCTCACCGAACCTCTCCAATCCTATCACTGCTGCGTTTATGCCCCTGTACACACGCTTGATTCTCTTTCAGAGACATAGCAATCCATAGGTTTTAAGATACTTACTAGTCAGGTACACTCTTAGGCGTTTGATATGGGGTGTTGATTCCATTTCGTTGAGCAAGGAGTAGCTCTTGTCTATTCCATATTTGGCTTAAGGAACTTTATCTGTGCTCATTTCAATCTCTGGTTTTATGCAGCACCCCAACTCAACTTTCCCCTTAAGCCAGCATAAGTTGGTTTTCTACATTTGAGACCCTCTTCTGTTTTGTAATCCAGTTCCTGTGTAGCCAAGATTACATTCCGTGTATTAGTGATATCTTATGATTTTTCTTTTTCTGTGTGACTTATTTCAGTTAGAATCATCATACCTGAATCCACTCATTATGCTGCTATGGGCCTGATGACATAGTTTTCATTGCTGAGTGATATTGCATTGTACGTAAGTACCACAACTTCTTTATCCATTTTTCACTTTCTGCGATATTGAACTTGTACCGTAAACGAGGTTCTTGTAAACAGAGCTATCCCAAACTTTGGGGTGGCTTTGTCTTTTTGATTTTAATTTCCCTAAGCTATAGGACCATAAGTGGAAGTGCCCTAGGCTCTGTTGCTTTGTTTTTTAGATGTTTCAGGAAACACCATACACTTCTCCCAAGTGGCTGTTGGCAATTTACATCCCGCCCATCAGCATAACAAGGCTCCCAGTTCTCCATGGCCTGTCCTGCCTTTCTGGATTTTACACTTTTTTCAGATGGCCCTTTTGACCTGGGGAAGTGAGACTTCATTGTAGTGCAGATTTCCTTTGCAAGCTTGCTTGGTTGGCCAAAAAGGGTGTATGCGTTTTTTCCTGAATATATTCAGGAAAAAACGCATACGCCCTTTTTTGCCAAGTGCATCATTGTCGACGTTCTGCCTCTTTTCCTATGTTTTCAATGCAATTCCAGTCTACCTCCTGAAATCAGTTTCCTGCAATTCTGCCCCGTTTTCAAGTCCTCTTGGCAGCCTTACTTCAGTATGTTTTTGGAGGATAGCTGTCATTTATAACTTTGCAGGTTTGTGAATTTCAGTGCCCCTGAGCTCCTTTCTTCAACTCGCTTTTTTGTGATCTGGCCGCAACACCGCAGGATTGCTTCATGCCCTAATCTGGTTCCAGCACGGCACGCTGAGCCTTTGGTTAATTCCTCTTCCTGGTGGGAAATGAGAGTTAAATTTTCCCGTCCAGACACCTCCAGCTAGTCTCTCATTGGTTCTCCCTATTCCTGGAAATATTCCGCAGAAATTGCAAACTGGGCCAAACAGGAGGTTAAAGGCACTGACTCTCCAAGTCGGGAGAGTGTTAGTAAAGCATCTGGAATGTTGCACCCGAGTACCAGGGGATGAAAACTGAGACATATTTGAATACGTCTCCAGATCACACGGTTGATCATACTCTGGGTTCCACATGCATGTTTTAGCTGAAGGAAGAATCCCTTAAACCTGGAGAGTTGAGACCCGTGGAATGGGTACCATGCAATATGACCAAAGGGTCTTCATTTGCTCACCGAACCTCTCCAATCCTAACACTGCTGCCTTTATGCCCCTGTACACACACTTGATTCTCTTTCAGAGACATAGCAATCCATAGGTTTTAAGATACTTACTAGTCAGGTACATTCTTAGGCGTTTAATATGGGGTGTTGAGTCCATTTCGTTTAGCAAGGAGTAGCTCTTGTCTATTCCATATTTGGCCTAAGGAACTTTATCTGTGCTCATTTCAGTCTCTGGTTTTATGCAGCACCCCAACTCACCTTTCCCCTTAAGCAAGCATAAGTTGGTTTTCTACATTTGAGAACCTGTTCTGTTCTGTAATCCAGTTACTGTGTAGCCAAGTTTACATTCTGTGTATTAGTGATATGTTATGATGTTTCTTTTTCTGTGTGACTTAGTTAGAATCATCATACCTGAATCCACTCATTATGCTGCTACGGGCCTGATGACATAGATTTCATTGCTGAGTGATATTGCATTGTACGTAAGTACCACAACTTCTTTATCCATTTTTCACTTTCTGCGATATTCAACTTGTACCGTAACCGAGGTTCTTGTCAACAGAGATGTCCGAAACTTTGGGGTGGCTGTGTCTTTTCGATTTTAATTTCCCTAAGCTATAGGACCATAAGTGGAAGTGCCCTAGGCTCTGTTGCTTTGTTTTTTAGATGTTTCAGGAAACACCATACAATTCTCCCTAGTGGCTGTTGGCAATTTACATCCCGCCCATCAGCATAACAAGGCTCCCAGTTCTCCATGGCCTGTCTTGCCTTTCTGGATTTTACACTTTTTTCAGATGGCCCATTTGACCGGGGGAAGTGAGACTTCATTGTAGTGCAGATTTCCTTTGCAAGCTTGCTTGGTTGGCCAAAAAGGGCGTATGCATTTTTTCCTGCATATATTCAGGAAAAAACGCATACGCCCTTTTTGGCCAAGTGCGTCATTGTCGACGTTCTGCCTCTTTTCCTATGCTTTAAATGCAATTCCAGTCTACCTCCTGAAATCGGTTTCCTGCAATTCTGCCCTGCTTTCAAGTCCTCTTGGCAGCCTTACTTCAGTATATTTTTGGACGATAGCTGTCATTTATAACTCTGCAGGTTTGTGAATTACAGTGCCCCTGAGCTCCTTTCTTCAACTCGCTTTCTTGTGAGCTGGCCGCAACACCGCAGGATTGCTTCAGGCCCTAATCTGGTTTTGGCACGGCATGCTGAGCCTTTGGTTAATTCCTCTTCCTGGTGGGAGATGAGAGTTAAATTTGCCCGTCCACACACCTCCAGCTAGTCTCTCATTGGTTCTCCCTATTCCTGTTCATCTTCCGCAGAAATTGCAAACTTGGCCAAAGAGGAGGTTAAAGGCACTGACTCTCCAAGTCAGGAGAGTGTTAGTAAAGCGTCTGGAATGTTGCACCTGAGTACCAGGGGACGAGAACTGAGACATATTGGAACACGTCTCCCGATCACACGGTTGATCATACTCTGGGTTCCACATGCATGTTTTAGCTGAAGGAAGAATCCCTTGAACCTGGAGAGTTGAGACCCGTGGAATGGGTACCATGCAATATGACTTCAAAGGGTCTTCATTTGCTCACCGAACCTCTCCAATCCTATCACTGCTGCGTTTATGCCCCTGTACACACGCTTGATTCTCTTTCAGAGACATAGCAATCCATAGGTTTTAAGATACTTACTAGTCAGGTACATTCTTAGGCGTTTGATATGGGGTGTTGATTCCATTTCGTTGAGCAAGGAGTAGCTCTTGTCTATTCCATATTTGGCTTAAGGAACTTTATCTGTGCTCATTTCAATCTCTGGTTTTATGCAGCACCCCAACTCAACTTTCCCCTTAAGCCAGCATAAGTTGGTTTTCTACATTTGAGACCCTCTTCTGTTTTGTAATCCAGTTCCTGTGTAGCCAAGATTACATTCCGTGTATTAGTGATATCTTATGATTTTTCTTTTTCTGTGTGACTTATTTCAGTTAGAATCATCATACCTGAATCCACTCATTATGCTGCTATGGGCCTGATGACATAGATTTCATTGCTGAGTGATATTGCATTGTACGTAAGTACCACAACTTCTTTATCCATTTTTCACTTTCTGCGATATTGAACTTGTACCGTAAACGAGGTTCTTGTAAACAGAGCTATCCCAAACTTTGGGGTGGCTTTGTCTTTTTGATTTTAATTTCCCTAAGCTATAGGACCATAAGTGGAAGTGCCCTAGGCTCTGTTGCTTTGTTTTTTAGATGTTTCAGGAAACACCATACACTTCTCCCAAGTGGCTGTTGGCAATTTACATCCCACCCATCAGCATAACAAGGCTCCCAGTTCTCCATGGCCTGTCCTGCCTTTCTGGATTTTACACTTTTTTCAGATGGCCCTTTTGACCTGGGGAAGTGAGACTTCATTGTAGTGCAGATTTCCTTTGCAAGCTTGCTTGGTTGGCCAAAAAGGGCGTATGCGTTTTTTCCTGAATATATTCAGGAAAAAACGCATACGCCCTTTTTGGCCAAGTGCATCATTGTCCACGTTCTGCCTCTTTTCCTATGTTTTCAATGCAATTCCAGTCTACCTCCTGAAATCAGTTTCCTGCAATTCTGCCCTGCTTTCAAGTCCTCTTGGCAGCCTTACTTCAGTATGTTTTTGGAGGATAGCTGTCATTTATAACTCTGCAGGTTTGTGAATTTCAGTGCCCCTGAGCTCCTTTCTTCAACTCGCTCTCTTGTGAGCTGGCTGCAACACCGCAGGATTGCTTCAGGCCCTAATCTGGTTCCGGCACGGCACGCTGAGCCTTTGGTTAATTCCTCTTCCTGGTGGGAAATGAGAGTTAAATTTTCCCGTCCAGACACCTCCAGCTAGTCTCTCATTGGTTCTCCCTATTCCTGGAAATATTCCGCAGAAATTGCAAACTGGGCCAAACAGGAGGTTAAAGGCACTGACTCTCCAAGTCGGGAGAGTGTTAGTAAAGCATCTGGAATGTTGTACCCGAGTACCAGGGGACGAAAACTGAGACATATTTGAACACGTCTCCCGATCACACGGTTGATCATACATGCAGGTTCCACATGCATGTTTTAGCTGAAGGAAGAATCCCTTAAACCTGGAGAGTTGAGACCCGTGGAATGGGTACCATGCAATATGACTTCAAAGAGTCTTCACTTGCTAACCGAACCTCTCCAATCCTATCACTGCTGCGTTTATGCCCCTGTACACACGCTTGATTCTCTTTCGGAGACATAGCAATCCATAGGTTTTAAGATACTTACTAGTCAGGTACATTCTTAGGCGTTTAATATGGGGTGTTGAGTCCATTTCGTTTAGCAAGGAGTAGCTCTTGTCTATTCCATATTTGGCTTAAGGAACTTTATCTGTGCTCATTTCAGTCTCTGGTTTTATGCAGCACCCCAACTCACCTTTCCCCTTAAGCAAGCATAAGTTGGTTTTCTACATTTGAGAACCTGTTCTGTTCTGTAATCCAGTTACTGTGTAGCCAAGTTTACATTCTGTGTATTAGTGATATCTTATGATGTTTCTTTTTCTGTGTGACTTATTTCAGTTAGAATCATCATACCTGAATCCACTTATTATGCTGCTACGGGCCTGATGACATAGATTTCATTGCTGAATGATATTGCATTGTACGTAAGTACCACAACTTTTTTATCCATTTTTCACTTTCTGCGATATTGAACTTGTTCTATAAAAGAGGTTCTTGTAAACAGAGCCGTCCCAAAAATTGGGGTGGCTGTGTCTTTTTGATTTTAATTTCCCTAAGCTATAGGACCATAAGTGGAAATGCCCTAGGCTCTGTTGCTTTGTTTTTTAGATGTTTCAGGAAACACCATACACTTCTCCCGAGTGGCTCTTCTGAATTCACATCCCGCCCATGAGCATAACAAGGCTCCCAGGTCTCCATGGCCTATCCTGCCTTTCTGGATTTTACACTTTTTTCAGATGGCTCTTTTGACTGGGGGGGAAGTGAGACTTCATTGTAGTGCAGATTTCTTTGCAAGCTTGCTTGGTTGGCCAAAATGGGTGTATGCGTTTTTTCCTGAATATATTCAGGAAAAAACGCATACGCCCTTTTTGTCCAAGTGCATCATTGTCGACGTTCTGCCTCTTTTCCTATGCTTTAAATGCAATTCCAGTCTACCTCCTGAAATCGGTTTCCTGCAATTCTGCCCCGCTTTCAAGTCCTCTTGGCAGCCTTACTTCAGTATATTTTTGGACGATAGCTGTCATTTATAACTCTGCAAGTTTGTGAATTACAGAGCCCCTGAGGTCCTTTCTTCAACTCGCTCTCTAGTGAGCTGGCTGCAACACCGCAGGATTGCTTCAGACACTAAAATGGTTTGGCATGGCATGCTGAGCCTTTGGTTATTTCCTCTTCCTGGTGGGAAATGAGAGTTAAATTTGCCCGTCCAGTCACGTCCAGCTAGTCTCTCATTGGTTCTCCCTATTCCTGTTCATCTTCCACAAAAATTGCAAACTGGGCCAAACAGGAGGTAAAGGCACTGACTCTCCAAGTCGGGAGAGTGTTAGTAAAGCATCTGGAATGTTGCACCCGAGTACCAGGGGACGAGAACTGAGATATATTTGAACACGTCTCCCGATCACACGGTTTATCATACTCTGGGTTCCACATGCATGTTTTAGCTGAAGGAAGAATCCCTTAAACCTGGAGAGTTGAGACCCATGGAATGGGTACCATGCAATATGACTTCAAAGGGTCTTCATTTGCTCACCGAACCTCTCCAATCCTATCACTGCTGCGTTTATGCTCCTGTGCACACGCTTGGTTCTCTTTTGGAGACATAGCATTCCATAGGTTTTAAGATATTTACTAGTCAGGTACATTCTTAGGCATTTAATATGGGGTGTTGAGTCCATTTTGTTGAGCAAGGAGTAGCTCTTGTCTATTCCATATTTGGCTTAAGGAACTTTATCTGTGCTCATTTCAATCTCTGGTTTTATGCAGCACCCCAACTCACCTTTCCCCTTAAGCAAGCATAAGTTGGTTTTCTAAATTTGAGACCCTGTTCTGTTTTGTAATCCACTTCCTGTGTAGCCAAGTTTACATTCCTTGTATTAGTGATATCTTATGATGTTTCTTTTTCTGTGTGAATTATTTCAGTTAGAATCATCATACCTGAATCCACTCATTATGCTGCTACGGGCCTGATGACATAGATTTCATTGCTGAGTGATATTGCATTGTACGTAAGTACCACAAGTTCTTTATCCATTTTTCGCTTTCTGCGATATTGAACTTGTACCGTAAACGAGGTTCTTGTAAACAGAGCTATCCCAAACCTTGGGGTGGCTTTGTCTTTTTGATTTTAATTTCCCTAAGCTATAGGACCATAAGTGGAAGTGCCCTAGGCTCTGTTGCTTTGTTTTTTAGATGTTTCAGGAAACACCATACACTTCTCCCGAGTGGCTGTTGGCAATTTACATCCCGCCCATCAGCATAACAAGGCTCCCAGTTCTCCATGGCCTGTCCTGCCTTTCTGGATTTTACACTTTTTTCAGATGGCCCTTTTGACCTGGGGAAGTGAGACTTCATTGTAGTGCAGATTTCCTTTGCAAGCTTGCTTGGTTGGCCAAAAAGTGTGTATGCGTTTTTTCCTGAATATATTCAGGAAAAAACGCATACGCCCTTTTTGGCCAAGTGCATCATTGTCCACGTTCTGCCTCTTTTCCTATGTTTTCAATGCAATTCCAGTCTACCTCCTGAAATCAGTTTCCTGCAATTCTGCCCCTCTTTCAAGTCCTCTTGGCAGCCTTACTTCAGTATATTTTTGGACGATAGCTGTCATTTATAACTCTGCAAGTTTGTGAATTACAGTGCCCCTGAGGTCCTTTCTTCAACTCGCTCTCTTGTGAGCTGGCTGCAACACCGCAGGATTGCTTCAGACACTAAAATGGTTTGCCATGGCATGCTGAGCCTTTGGTTATTTCCTCTTCCTGGTGGGAAATGAGAGTTAAATTTGCCCGTCCAGACACCTCCAGCTAGTCTCTCATTGGTTCTCCCTATTCCTGTTCATCTTCCGCAGAAATTGCAAACTGGGCCAAAGAGGAGGTTAAAGGCACTGACTCTCCAAGTCAGGAGAGTGTTAGTAAAGCGTCTGGAATGTTGCACCTGAGTACCAGGGGACGAGAACTGAGACATATTGGAACACGTCTCCCGATCACACGGTTGATCATACTCTGGGTTCCACATGCATGTTTTAGCTGAAGGAAGAATCCCTTGAACCTGGAGAGTTGAGACCCGTGGAATGGGTACTATGCAATATGACTTCAAAGGGTCTTCATTTGCTCACCGAACCTCTCCAATCCTATCACTGCTGCGTTTATGCCCCTGTACACACGCTTGATTCTCTTTCAGAGACATAGCAATCCATAGGTTTTAAGATACTTACTAGTCAGGTACATTCTTAGGCGTTTGATATGGGGTGTTGATTCCATTTCGTTGAGCAAGGAGTAGCTCTTGTCTATTCCATATTTGGCTTAAGGAACTTTATCTGTGCTCATTTCAATCTCTGGTTTTATGCAGCACCCCAACTCAACTTTCCCCTTAAGCCAGCATAAGTTGGTTTTCTACATTTGAGACCCTCTTCTGTTTTGTAATCCAGTTCCTGTGTAGCCAAGATTACATTCCGTGTATTAGTGATATCTTATGATTTTTCTTTTTCTGTGTGACTTATTTCAGTTAGAATCATCATACCTGAATCCACTCATTATGCTGCTATGGGCCTGATGACATAGATTTCATTGCTGAGTGATATTGCATTGTACGTAAGTACCACAACTTCTTTATCCATTTTTCACTTTCTGCGATATTGAACTTGTACCGTAAACGAGGTTCTTGTAAACAGAGCTATCCCAAACTTTGGGGTGGCTTTGTCTTTTTGATTTTAATTTCCCTAAGCTATAGGACCATAAGTGGAAGTGCCCTAGGCTCTGTTGCTTTGTTTTTTAGATGTTTCAGGAAACACCATACACTTCTCCCAAGTGGCTGTTGGCAATTTACATCCCGCCCATCAGCATAACAAGGCTCCCAGTTCTCCATGGCCTGTCCTGCCTTTCTGGATTTTACACTTTTTTCAGATGGCCCTTTTGACCTGGGGAAGTGAGACTTCATTGTAGTGCAGATTTCCTTTGCAAGCTTGCTTGGTTGGCCAAAAAGGGCGTATGCGTTTTTTCCTGAATATATTCAGGAAAAAACGCATACGCCCTTTTTGGCCAAGTGCATCATTGTCCTCGTTCTGCCTCTTTTCCTATGTTTTCAATGCAATTCCAGTCTACCTCCTGAAATCAGTTTCCTGCAATTCTGCCCTGCTTTCAAGTCCTCTTGGCAGCCTTACTTCAGTATGTTTTTGGAGGATAGCTGTCATTTATAACTCTGCAGGTTTGTGAATTTCAGTGCCCCTGAGCTCCTTTCTTCAACTCGCTCTCTTGTGAGCTGGCTGCAACACCGCAGGATTGCTTCAGGCCCTAATCTGGTTCCGGCACGGCACGCTGAGCCTTTGGTTAATTCCTCTTCCTGGTGGGAAATGAGAGTTAAATTTTCCCGTCCAGACACCTCCAGCTAGTCTCTCATTGGTTCTCCCTATTCCTGGAAATATTCCGCAGAAATTGCAAACTGGGCCAAACAGGAGGTTAAAGGCACTGACTCTCCAAGTCGGGAGAGTGTTAGTAAAGCATCTGGAATGTTGTACCCGAGTACCAGGGGACGAAAACTGAGACATATTTGAACACGTCTCCCGATCACACGGTTGATCATACATGCAGGTTCCACATGCATGTTTTAGCTGAAGGAAGAATCCCTTAAACCTGGAGAGTTGAGACCCGTGGAATGGGTACCATGCAATATGACTTCAAAGAGTCTTCACTTGCTAACCGAACCTCTCCAATCCTATCACTGCTGCGTTTATGCCCCTGTACACACGCTTGATTCTCTTTCGGAGACATAGCAATCCATAGGTTTTAAGATACTTACTAGTCAGGTACATTCTTAGGCGTTTAATATGGGGTGTTGAGTCCATTTCGTTTAGCAAGGAGTAGCTCTTGTCTATTCCATATTTGGCTTAAGGAACTTTATCTGTGCTCATTTCAGTCTCTGGTTTTATGCAGCACCCCAACTCACCTTTCCCCTTAAGCAAGCATAAGTTGGTTTTCTACATTTGAGAACCTGTTCTGTTCTGTAATCCAGTTACTGTGTAGCCAAGTTTACATTCTGTGTATTAGTGATATCTTATGATGTTTCTTTTTCTGTGTGACTTATTTCAGTTAGAATCATCATACCTGAATCCACTTATTATGCTGCTACGGGCCTGATGACATAGATTTCATTGCTGAATGATATTGCATTGTACGTAAGTACCACAACTTTTTTATCCATTTTTCACTTTCTGCGATATTGAACTTGTTCTATAAAAGAGGTTCTTGTAAACAGAGCCGTCCCAAAAATTGGGGTGGCTGTGTCTTTTTGATTTTAATTTCCCTAAGCTATAGGACCATAAGTGGAAATGCCCTAGGCTCTGTTGCTTTGTTTTTTAGATGTTTCAGGAAACACCATACACTTCTCCCGAGTGGCTCTTCTGAATTCACATCCCGCCCATGAGCATAACAAGGCTCCCAGGTCTCCATGGCCTATCCTGCCTTTCTGGATTTTACACTTTTTTCAGATGGCTCTTTTGACTGGGGGGGAAGTGAGACTTCATTGTAGTGCAGATTTCTTTGCAAGCTTGCTTGGTTGGCCAAAATGGGTGTATGCGTTTTTTCCTGAATATATTCAGGAAAAAACGCATACGCCCTTTTTGTCCAAGTGCATCATTGTCGACGTTCTGCCTCTTTTCCTATGCTTTAAATGCAATTCCAGTCTACCTCCTGAAATCGGTTTCCTGCAATTCTGCCCCGCTTTCAAGTCCTCTTGGCAGCCTTACTTCAGTATATTTTTGGACGATAGCTGTCATTTATAACTCTGCAAGTTTGTGAATTACAGAGCCCCTGAGGTCCTTTCTTCAACTCGCTCTCTAGTGAGCTGGCTGCAACACCGCAGGATTGCTTCAGACACTAAAATGGTTTGGCATGGCATGCTGAGCCTTTGGTTATTTCCTCTTCCTGGTGGGAAATGAGAGTTAAATTTGCCCGTCCAGTCACGTCCAGCTAGTCTCTCATTGGTTCTCCCTATTCCTGTTCATCTTCCACAAAAATTGCAAACTGGGCCAAACAGGAGGTAAAGGCACTGACTCTCCAAGTCGGGAGAGTGTTAGTAAAGCATCTGGAATGTTGCACCCGAGTACCAGGGGACGAGAACTGAGATATATTTGAACACGTCTCCCGATCACACGGTTTATCATACTCTGGGTTCCACATGCATGTTTTAGCTGAAGGAAGAATCCCTTAAACCTGGAGAGTTGAGACCCATGGAATGGGTACCATGCAATATGACTTCAAAGGGTCTTCATTTGCTCACCGAACCTCTCCAATCCTATCACTGCTGCGTTTATGCTCCTGTGCACACGCTTGGTTCTCTTTTGGAGACATAGCATTCCATAGGTTTTAAGATATTTACTAGTCAGGTACATTCTTAGGCATTTAATATGGGGTGTTGAGTCCATTTTGTTGAGCAAGGAGTAGCTCTTGTCTATTCCATATTTGGCTTAAGGAACTTTATCTGTGCTCATTTCAATCTCTGGTTTTATGCAGCACCCCAACTCACCTTTCCCCTTAAGCAAGCATAAGTTGGTTTTCTAAATTTGAGACCCTGTTCTGTTTTGTAATCCACTTCCTGTGTAGCCAAGTTTACATTCCTTGTATTAGTGATATCTTATGATGTTTCTTTTTCTGTGTGAATTATTTCAGTTAGAATCATCATACCTGAATCCACTCATTATGCTGCTACGGGCCTGATGACATAGATTTCATTGCTGAGTGATATTGCATTGTACGTAAGTACCACAAGTTCTTTATCCATTTTTCGCTTTCTGCGATATTGAACTTGTACCGTAAACGAGGTTCTTGTAAACAGAGCTATCCCAAACCTTGGGGTGGCTTTGTCTTTTTGATTTTAATTTCCCTAAGCTATAGGACCATAAGTGGAAGTGCCCTAGGCTCTGTTGCTTTGTTTTTTAGATGTTTCAGGAAACACCATACACTTCTCCCGAGTGGCTGTTGGCAATTTACATCCCGCCCATCAGCATAACAAGGCTCCCAGTTCTCCATGGCCTGTCCTGCCTTTCTGGATTTTACACTTTTTTCAGATGGCCCTTTTGACCTGGGGAAGTGAGACTTCATTGTAGTGCAGATTTCCTTTGCAAGCTTGCTTGGTTGGCCAAAAAGTGTGTATGCGTTTTTTCCTGAATATATTCAGGAAAAAACGCATACGCCCTTTTTGGCCAAGTGCATCATTGTCCACGTTCTGCCTCTTTTCCTATGTTTTCAATGCAATTCCAGTCTACCTCCTGAAATCAGTTTCCTGCAATTCTGCCCCTCTTTCAAGTCCTCTTGGCAGCCTTACTTCAGTATATTTTTGGACGATAGCTGTCATTTATAACTCTGCAAGTTTGTGAATTACAGTGCCCCTGAGGTCCTTTCTTCAACTCGCTCTCTTGTGAGCTGGCTGCAACACCGCAGGATTGCTTCAGACACTAAAATGGTTTGGCATGGCATGCTGAGCCTTTGGTTATTTCCTCTTCCTGGTGGGAAATGAGAGTTAAATTTGCCCGTCCAGACACCTCCAGCTAGTCTCTCATTGGTTCTCCCTATTCCTGTTCATCTTCCGCAGAAATTGCAAACTGGGCCAAAGAGGAGGTTAAAGGCACTGACTCTCCAAGTCAGGAGAGTGTTAGTAAAGCGTCTGGAATGTTGCACCTGAGTACCAGGGGACGAGAACTGAGACATATTGGAACACGTCTCCCGATCACACGGTTGATCATACTCTGGGTTCCACATGCATGTTTTAGCTGAAGGAAGAATCCCTTGAACCTGGAGAGTTGAGACCCGTGGAATGGGTACTATGCAATATGACTTCAAAGGGTCTTCATTTGCTCACCGAACCTCTCCAATCCTATCACTGCTGCGTTTATGCCCCTGTACACACGCTTGATTCTCTTTCAGAGACATAGCAATCCATAGGTTTTAAGATACTTACTAGTCAGGTACATTCTTAGGCGTTTGATATGGGGTGTTGATTCCATTTCGTTGAGCAAGGAGTAGCTCTTGTCTATTCCATATTTGGCTTAAGGAACTTTATCTGTGCTCATTTCAATCTCTGGTTTTATGCAGCACCCCAACTCACCTTTTCCCTTAAGCCAGCATAAGTTGGTTTTCTACATTTGAGACCCTCTTCTGTTTTGTAATCCAGTTCCTGTGTAGCCAAGTTTACATTCCGTGTATTAGTGATATCTTATGATGTTTCTTTTTCTGTGTGACTTATTTCAGTTAGAATCATCATACCTGAATCCACTCATTATGCTGCTATGGGCCTGATGACATAGATTTCATTGCTGAGTGATATTGCATTGTACGTAAGTACCACAAGTTCTTTATCCATTTTTCACTTTCTGCGATATTGAACTTGTACCGTAAATGAGGTTCTTGTAAACAGAGCTATCCCAAACTTTGGGGTGGCTTTGTCTTTTTGATTTTAATTTCCCTAAGCTATAGGACCATAAGTGGAAGTGCCCTAGGCTCTGTTGCTTTGTTTTTTAGATGTTTCAGGAAACACCATACACTTCTCCCGAGTGGCTGTTGGCAATTTACATCCCGCCCATCAGCATAACAAGGCTCCCAGTTCTCCATGGCCTGTCCTGCCTTTCTGGATTTTACACTTTTTTCAGATGGCCCTTTTGACCTGGGGAAGTGAGACTTCATTGTAGTGCAGATTTCCTTTGCAAGCTTGCTTGGTTGGCCAAAAAGGGTGTATGCGTTTTTTCCTGAATATATTCAGGAAAAAACGCATACGCCCTTTTTTGCCAAGTGCATCATTGTCGACGTTCTGCCTCTTTTCCTATGTTTTCAATGCAATTCCAGTCTACCTCCTGAAATCAGTTTCCTGCAATTCTGCCCCGTTTTCAAGTCCTCTTGGCAGCCTTACTTCAGTATGTTTTTGGAGGATAGCTGTCATTTATAACTTTGCAGGTTTGTGAATTTCAGTGCCCCGAGCTCCTTTCTTCAACTCGCTTTTTTGTGATCTGGCCGCAACACCGCAGGATTGCTTCAGGCCCTAATCTGGTTCCGGCACGGCACGCTGAGCCTTTGGTTAATTCCTCTTCCTGGTGGGAAATGAGAGTTAAATTTTCCCGTCCAGACACCTCCAGCTAGTCTCTCATTGGTTCTCCCTATTCCTGGAAATATTCCGCAGAAATTGCAAACTGGGCCAAACAGGAGGTTAAAGGCACTGACTCTCCAAGTCGGGAGAGTGTTAGTAAAGCATCTGGAATGTTGTACCCGAGTACCAGGGGACGAAAACTGAGACATATTTGAACACGTCTCCCGATCACACGGTTGATCATACATGCAGGTTCCACATGCATGTTTTAGCTGAAGGAAGAATCCCTTAAACCTGGAGAGTTGAGACCCGTGGAATGGGTACCATGCAATATGACTTCAAAGAGTCTTCACTTGCTAACCGAACCTCTCCAATCCTATCACTGCTGCGTTTATGCCCCTGTACACACGCTTGATTCTCTTTCGGAGACATAGCAATCCATAGGTTTTAAGATACTTACTAGTCAGGTACATTCTTAGGCGTTTAATATGGGGTGTTGAGTCCATTTCGTTTAGCAAGGAGTAGCTCTTGTCTATTCCATATTTGGCTTAAGGAACTTTATCTGTGCTCATTTCAGTCTCTGGTTTTATGCAGCACCCCAACTCACCTTTCCCCTTAAGCAAGCATAAGTTGGTTTTCTACATTTGAGAACCTGTTCTGTTCTGTAATCCAGTTACTGTGTAGCCAAGTTTACATTCTGTGTATTAGTGATATCTTATGATGTTTCTTTTTCTGTGTGACTTATTTCAGTTAGAATCATCATACCTGAATCCACTTATTATGCTGCTACGGGCCTGATGACATAGATTTCATTGCTGAATGATATTGCATTGTACGTAAGTACCACAACTTTTTTATCCATTTTTCACTTTCTGCGATATTGAACTTGTTCTATAAAAGAGGTTCTTGTAAACAGAGCCGTCCCAAAAATTGGGGTGGCTGTGTCTTTTTGATTTTAATTTCCCTAAGCTATAGGACCATAAGTGGAAATGCCCTAGGCTCTGTTGCTTTGTTTTTTAGATGTTTCAGGAAACACCATACACTTCTCCCGAGTGGCTCTTCTGAATTCACATCCCGCCCATGAGCATAACAAGGCTCCCAGGTCTCCATGGCCTATCCTGCCTTTCTGGATTTTACACTTTTTTCAGATGGCTCTTTTGACTGGGGGGGAAGTGAGACTTCATTGTAGTGCAGATTTCTTTGCAAGCTTGCTTGGTTGGCCAAAATGGGTGTATGCGTTTTTTCCTGAATATATTCAGGAAAAAACGCATACGCCCTTTTTGTCCAAGTGCATCATTGTCGACGTTCTGCCTCTTTTCCTATGCTTTAAATGCAATTCCAGTCTACCTCCTGAAATCGGTTTCCTGCAATTCTGCCCCGCTTTCAAGTCCTCTTGGCAGCCTTACTTCAGTATATTTTTGGACGATAGCTGTCATTTATAACTCTGCAAGTTTGTGAATTACAGAGCCCCTGAGGTCCTTTCTTCAACTCGCTCTCTAGTGAGCTGGCTGCAACACCGCAGGATTGCTTCAGACACTAAAATGGTTTGGCATGGCATGCTGAGCCTTTGGTTATTTCCTCTTCCTGGTGGGAAATGAGAGTTAAATTTGCCCGTCCAGTCACGTCCAGCTAGTCTCTCATTGGTTCTCCCTATTCCTGTTCATCTTCCACAAAAATTGCAAACTGGGCCAAACAGGAGGTAAAGGCACTGACTCTCCAAGTCGGGAGAGTGTTAGTAAAGCATCTGGAATGTTGCACCCGAGTACCAGGGGACGAGAACTGAGATATATTTGAACACGTCTCCCGATCACACGGTTTATCATACTCTGGGTTCCACATGCATGTTTTAGCTGAAGGAAGAATCCCTTAAACCTGGAGAGTTGAGACCCATGGAATGGGTACCATGCAATATGACTTCAAAGGGTCTTCATTTGCTCACCGAACCTCTCCAATCCTATCACTGCTGCGTTTATGCTCCTGTGCACACGCTTGGTTCTCTTTTGGAGACATAGCATTCCATAGGTTTTAAGATATTTACTAGTCAGGTACATTCTTAGGCATTTAATATGGGGTGTTGAGTCCATTTTGTTGAGCAAGGAGTAGCTCTTGTCTATTCCATATTTGGCTTAAGGAACTTTATCTGTGCTCATTTCAATCTCTGGTTTTATGCAGCACCCCAACTCACCTTTCCCCTTAAGCAAGCATAAGTTGGTTTTCTAAATTTGAGACCCTGTTCTGTTTTGTAATCCACTTCCTGTGTAGCCAAGTTTACATTCCTTGTATTAGTGATATCTTATGATGTTTCTTTTTCTGTGTGAATTATTTCAGTTAGAATCATCATACCTGAATCCACTCATTATGCTGCTACGGGCCTGATGACATAGATTTCATTGCTGAGTGATATTGCATTGTACGTAAGTACCACAAGTTCTTTATCCATTTTTCGCTTTCTGCGATATTGAACTTGTACCGTAAACGAGGTTCTTGTAAACAGAGCTATCCCAAACCTTGGGGTGGCTTTGTCTTTTTGATTTTAATTTCCCTAAGCTATAGGACCATAAGTGGAAGTGCCCTAGGCTCTGTTGCTTTGTTTTTTAGATGTTTCAGGAAACACCATACACTTCTCCCGAGTGGCTGTTGGCAATTTACATCCCGCCCATCAGCATAACAAGGCTCCCAGTTCTCCATGGCCTGTCCTGCCTTTCTGGATTTTACACTTTTTTCAGATGGCCCTTTTGACCTGGGGAAGTGAGACTTCATTGTAGTGCAGATTTCCTTTGCAAGCTTGCTTGGTTGGCCAAAAAGTGTGTATGCGTTTTTTCCTGAATATATTCAGGAAAAAACGCATACGCCCTTTTTGGCCAAGTGCATCATTGTCGACGTTCTGCCTCTTTTCCTATGTTTTCAATGCAATTCCAGTCTACCTCCTGAAATCAGTTTCCTGCAATTCTGCCCCTCTTTCAAGTCCTCTTGGCAGCCTTACTTCAGTATATTTTTGGACGATAGCTGTCATTTATAACTCTGCAAGTTTGTGAATTACAGTGCCCCTGAGGTCCTTTCTTCAACTCGCTCTCTTGTGAGCTGGCTGCAACACCGCAGGATTGCTTCAGACACTAAAATGGTTTGGCATGGCATGCTGAGCCTTTGGTTATTTCCTCTTCCTGGTGGGAAATGAGAGTTAAATTTGCCCGTCCAGACACCTCCAGCTAGTCTCTCATTGGTTCTCCCTATTCCTGTTCATCTTCCGCAGAAATTGCAAACTGGGCCAAAGAGGAGGTTAAAGGCACTGACTCTCCAAGTCAGGAGAGTGTTAGTAAAGCGTCTGGAATGTTGCACCTGAGTACCAGGGGACGAGAACTGAGACATATTGGAACACGTCTCCCGATCACACGGTTGATCATACTCTGGGTTCCACATGCATGTTTTAGCTGAAGGAAGAATCCCTTGAACCTGGAGAGTTGAGACCCGTGGAATGGGTACTATGCAATATGACTTCAAAGGGTCTTCATTTGCTCACCGAACCTCTCCAATCCTATCACTGCTGCGTTTATGCCCCTGTACACACGCTTGATTCTCTTTCAGAGACATAGCAATCCATAGGTTTTAAGATACTTACTAGTCAGGTACATTCTTAGGCGTTTGATATGGGGTGTTGATTCCATTTCGTTGAGCAAGGAGTAGCTCTTGTCTATTCCATATTTGGCTTAAGGAACTTTATCTGTGCTCATTTCAATCTCTGGTTTTATGCAGCACCCCAACTCACCTTTTCCCTTAAGCCAGCATAAGTTGGTTTTCTACATTTGAGACCCTCTTCTGTTTTGTAATCCAGTTCCTGTGTAGCCAAGTTTACATTCCGTGTATTAGTGATATCTTATGATGTTTCTTTTTCTGTGTGACTTATTTCAGTTAGAATCATCATACCTGAATCCACTCATTATGCTGCTATGGGCCTGATGACATAGATTTCATTGCTGAGTGATATTGCATTGTACGTAAGTACCACAAGTTCTTTATCCATTTTTCACTTTCTGCGATATTGAACTTGTACCGTAAATGAGGTTCTTGTAAACAGAGCTATCCCAAACTTTGGGGTGGCTTTGTCTTTTTGATTTTAATTTCCCTAAGCTATAGGACCATAAGTGGAAGTGCCCTAGGCTCTGTTGCTTTGTTTTTTAGATGTTTCAGGAAACACCATACACTTCTCCCGAGTGGCTGTTGGCAATTTACATCCCGCCCATCAGCATAACAAGGCTCCCAGTTCTCCATGGCCTGTCCTGCCTTTCTGGATTTTACACTTTTTTCAGATGGCCCTTTTGACCTGGGGAAGTGAGACTTCATTGTAGTGCAGATTTCCTTTGCAAGCTTGCTTGGTTGGCCAAAAAGGGTGTATGCGTTTTTTCCTGAATATATTCAGGAAAAAACGCATACGCCCTTTTTTGCCAAGTGCATCATTGTCGACGTTCTGCCTCTTTTCCTATGTTTTCAATGCAATTCCAGTCTACCTCCTGAAATCAGTTTCCTGCAATTCTGCCCCGTTTTCAAGTCCTCTTGGCAGCCTTACTTCAGTATGTTTTTGGAGGATAGCTGTCATTTATAACTTTGCAGGTTTGTGAATTTCAGTGCCCCTGAGCTCCTTTCTTCAACTCGCTTTTTTGTGATCTGGCCGCAACACCGCAGGATTGCTTCAGGCCCTAATCTGGTTCCGGCACGGCACGCTGAGCCTTTGGTTAATTCCTCTTCCTGGTGGGAAATGAGAGTTAAATTTTCCCGTCCAGACACCTCCAGCTAGTCTCTCATTGGTTCTCCCTATTCCTGGAAATATTCCGCAGAAATTGCAAACTGGGCCAAACAGGAGGTTAAAGGCACTGACTCTCCAAGTCGGGAGAGTGTTAGTAAAGCATCTGGAATGTTGTACCCGAGTACCAGGGGACGAAAACTGAGACATATTTGAACACGTCTCCCGATCACACGGTTGATCATACTCTGGGTTCCACATGCATGTTTTAGCTGAAGGAAGAATCCCTTAAACCTGGAGAGTTGAGACCCGTGGAATGGGTACCATGCAATATGACCAAAGGGTCTTCATTTGCTCACCGAACCTCTCCAATCCTAACACTGCTGCCTTTATGCCCCTGTACACACACTTGATTCTCTTTCAGAGACATAGCAATCCATAGGTTTTAAGATACTTACTAGTCAGGTACATTCTTAGGCGTTTAATATGGGGTGTTGAGTCCATTTCGTTTAGCAAGGAGTAGCTCTTGTCTATTCCATATTTGGCCTAAGGAACTTTATCTGTGCTCATTTCAGTCTCTGGTTTTATGCAGCACCCCAACTCACCTTTCCCCTTAAGCAAGCATAAGTTGGTTTTCTACATTTGAGAACCTGTTCTGTTCTGTAATCCAGTTACTGTGTAGCCTAGTTTACATTCTGTGTATTAGTGATATGTTATGATGTTTCTTTTTCTGTGTGACTTAGTTAGAATCATCATACCTGAATCCACTCATTATGCTGCTACGGGCCTGATGACATAGATTTCATTGCTGAGTGATATTGCATTGTACGTAAGTACCACAACTTCTTTATCCATTTTTCACTTTCTGCGATATTCAACTTGTACCGTAACCGAGGTTCTTGTCAACAGAGATGTCCCAAACTTTGGGGTGGCTGTGTCTTTTCGATTTTAATTTCCCTAAGCTATAGGACCATAAGTGGAAGTGCCCTAGGCTCTGTTGCTTTTTTTTTTAGATGTTTCAGGAAACACCATACAATTCTCCCTAGTGGCTGTTGGCAATTTACATCCCGCCCATCAGCATAACAAGGCTCCCAGTTCTCCATGGCCTGTCTTGCCTTTCTGGATTTTACACTTTTTTCAGATGGCCCTTTTGACCGGGGGAAGTGAGACTTCATTGTAGTGCAGATTTCCTTTGCAAGCTTGCTTGGTTGGCCAAAAAGGGCGTATGCATTTTTTCCTGCATATATTCAGGAAAAAACGCATACGCCCTTTTTGGCCAAGTGCGTCATTGTCGACGTTCTGCCTCTTTTCCTATGCTTTAAATGCAATTCCAGTCTACCTCCTGAAATCGGTTTCCTGCAATTCTGCCCTGCTTTCAAGTCCTCTTGGCAGCCTTACTTCAGTATATTTTTGGACGATAGCTGTCATTTATAACTCTGCAGGTTTGTGAATTACAGTGCCCCTGAGCTCCTTTCTTCGACTCGCTTTCTTGTGAGCTGGCCGCAACACCGCAGGATTGCTTCAGGCCCTAATCTGGTTTTGGCACGGCATGCTGAGCCTTTGGTTAATTCCTCTTCCTGGTGGGAGATGAGAGTTAAATTTGCCCGTCCAGTCACGTCCAGCTAGTCTCTCATTGGTTCTCCCTATTCCTGTTCATCTTCCACAAAAATTGCAAACTGGGCCAAACAGGAGGTAAAGGCACTGACTCTCCAAGTCGGGAGAGTGTTAGTAAAGCATCTGGAATGTTGCACCCGAGTACCAGGGGACGAGAACTGAGATATATTTGAACACGTCTCCCGATCACACGGTTTATCATACTCTGGGTTCCACATGCATGTTTTAGCTGAAGGAAGAATCCCTTAAACCTGGAGAGTTGAGACCCATGGAATGGGTACCATGCAATATGACTTCAAAGGGTCTTCATTTGCTCACCGAACCTCTCCAATCCTATCACTGCTGCGTTTATGCTCCTGTGCACACGCTTGGTTCTCTTTTGGAGACATAGCATTCCATAGGTTTTAAGATATTTACTAGTCAGGTACATTCTTAGGCATTTAATATGGGGTGTTGAGTCCATTTTGTTGAGCAAGGAGTAGCTCTTGTCTATTCCATATTTGGCTTAAGGAACTTTATCTGTGCTCATTTCAATCTCTGGTTTTATGCAGCACCCCAACTCACCTTTCCCCTTAAGCAAGCATAAGTTGGTTTTCTAAATTTGATACCCTGTTCTGTTTTGTAATCCAGTTCCTGTGTAGCCAAGTTTACATTCCGTGTATTAGTGATATCTTATGATGTTTCTTTTTCTGTGTGACTTATTTCAGTTAGAACCATCCTACCTGAATCCACTCATTATGCTGCTACTGGCTTGATGAGATAGATGTCATTGCTGAGTGATATTGCATTGTACGTAAGTACCACAACTTCTTTATCCATTTTTCACTTTCTGCAATATTGAACTTGTACCGTAAAGGAAGTTCTTCTAAACAGAGCCGTCCCGAAATTTGGGGTGGCTGTGTCTTTTTGATTTTAATTTCCCTAAGCTATAGGACCATAAGTGGAAGTGCCCTAGGCTCTGTTGCTTTGTTTTTTAGATGTTTCAGGAAACACCATACACTTCTCCCGAGTGGCTGTTGGCAATTTACATCCCGCCCATCAGCATAACAAGGCTCCCAGTTCTCCATGGCCTGTCCTGCCTTTCTGGATTTTACACTTTTTTCATATGGCCCTTTTGACCGGGGGGAAGTGAGACTTCATTGTAGTGCAGATTGCCTTTGCAAGCTTGCTTGGTTGCCCAAAAAGGGCGTATGCGTTTTTTCCTGAATATATTCAGGAAAAAACTCATACGCCCTTTATGGCCAAGTGCATCATTGTGGACGTTCTGCCTCTTTTCCTATGCTTTAAATGCAATTCCAGTCTACCTCCTGAAATCGGTTTCCTGCAATTCTGCCCCGCTTTCAAGTCCTCTTGGCAGCCTTACTTCAGTATATTTGTGGACGATAGCTGTCATTTATAACTCTGCAGGTTTGTGAATTACTGTGCCCCTGAGTTCCTTTCTTCAACTCGCTTTCTTGTGAGCTGGCCGCAACACCGCAGGATTGCTTCAGGCCCTCATCTGATTCCGGCACGGCACGCTGAGCCTTTGGTTAATTCCTCTTCCTGGTGGGAAATGAGAGTTAAAATTGCCCGTCCAGACACCTCCAGCTAGTCTCTCATTGGTTCTCCCTATTCCTGTTCATCTTCCGCAGAAATTGCAAACTGGGCCAAACAGGAGGTTAAAGGCACTGACTCTCCAAGTCGGGAGAGTGTTAGTAAAGCATCTGGAATGTTGCACTCGAGTACCAGGGGACGAAAACTGAGACATATTTGAACACGTCTCCCGATCACACGGTTGATCATACTCTGGGTTCCACATGCATGTTTTAGCTGAAGGAAGAGTCCCTTAAACCTGGAGAGTTGAGACCCGTGGAATGGGTACCATGCAATATGACTTCAAAGGGTCTTCATTTGCTCACCGAACCTCTCCAATCCTATCACTGCTGCGCTTATGCCCCTGTACACACGCTTGATTCTCTTTCGGAGATATAGCAATCCATAGGTTTTAAGATACTTATTAGTCAGGGACATTCTTAGGCGTTTAATATGGGGTGTTGAGTCCATTTCGTTGAGCAAGGAGTAGCTCTTGTCTATTCCATATTTGGCTTAAGGAACTTTATCTGTGCTCATTTCAGTCTCTGGTTTTATGCAGCACCCCAACTCACCTTTCCCCTTAAGCAAGCATAAGTTGGTTTTCTACATTTGAGACCGTGTTCTGTTTTGTAATCCAGTTCCTGTGTAGCCAAGTTTACATTCCGTGTATTAGTGATATCTTATGATGTTTCTTTTTCTGTGTGACTTATTTCAGTTAGAATCATCATACCTGAATCCACTCATTATGTTGCTACGGGCCTGATGACATAGATTTCATGGCTGAGTGATATTGCATTGTACGTAAGTACCACAACTTCTTTATCCATTTTTCACTTTCTGCGATACTGAACTTGTACCGTAAAGGAGGTTCTTGTAAACAGAGCAGCCCCAAACTTTGGGGTGGCTGTGTCTTTTTGATTTTAATTTCCCTAAGCTATAGGACCATAAGTGGAAGTGCCCTAGGCTCTGTTGCTTTGTTGTTTAGATGTTTCAGGAAACACCATACACTTCTCCCGAGTGGCTGTTGGCAATTTACATCCCGCCCATCAGCATAACAAGGCTCCCAGTTCTCCATGGCCTGTCCTGCCTTCCTGGATTTTACACTTTTTTCAGATGGCTCTTTTGACCGGGGGGAAGTGAAACTTCATTGTAGTGCAGATTTCCTTTGCAAGCTTGCTTGGTTGGCCAAAAAGGGCGTATGCGTTTTTTCCTGAATATATTCAGGAAAAAACGCATACGCCCTTTTTGGCCAAGTGCATCATTGTCTACGTTCTGCCTCTCTTCCTATGCTTTAAATGCAATTCCAGTCTACCTCCTGAAATCGGTTGCCTGCAATTCTGCCCCACTTTCAAGTCCTCTTGGCAGCCTTACTTCAGTATATTTTTGGACGATAGCTGTCATTTATAACTCTGCAGGTTTGTGAATTACAGTGCCCCTGAGCTCCTTTCTTCAACTCGCTTTCTTGTGAGCTGGCCGCAACACCGCAGGATTGCTTCAGGCCCTAATCTGGTTCCGGCACGGCACGCTGAGCCTTTGGTTAATTCCTCTTCCTGGTGGGAAATGAGAGTTAAATTTGCCCGTCCAGACACCTCCAGCTAGTCTCTCATTGGTTCTCCCTATTCCTGTTCATCTTCTGCAGAAATTGCAAACTGGGCCAAACAGGAGGTTAAAGACACTGAGTCTCCAAGTCGGGAGAGTGTTAGTAAAGCATCTGGAATGTTGCACCCGAGTACCAGGGGACGAGAACTGAGACATATTGGAACACGTCTCCCGATCACACGGTTGATCATACTCTGTGTTCCACATGCATGTTTTAGCTGAAGGATGAATCCCTTAAACCTGGAGAGTTGAGACCCGTGGAATGGGTACCATGCAATATGACTTCAAAGGGTCTTCATTTGCTCACCGAACCTCTCCAGTCCTATCACTGCTGCTTTTATGCCCCTGTACACACGCTTGGTTCTCTTTGAGAGACATAGCAATCTATAGGTTTTAAGATACTTACTAGTCAGGTACATTCTTAGGCGTTTAATATGGGGTGTTGAGTCCATTTCGTTGAGCAAGGAGTAGCTCTTGTCTATTCCATATTTGGCTTAAGGAACTTTATCTGTGCTCATTTCAATCCCTGGTTTTATGCAGCTCCCCAACTGACCTTTCCCCTTAAGCAAGCATATTGGTTTTCTAAATTTGAGAACCTGTTCTGTTTTGTAATCCAGTTCCTGTGTAGCCAAGTTTACATTCCGTGTATTAGTGATATCTTATGATGTTTCTTTTTCTGTGTGACTTATTTCAGTTAGAATCATCATACCTGAATCCACTCATTATGCTGCTATGGGCCTGATGACATAGATTTCATTGCTGAGTGATATTGCATTGTACGTAAGTAACACAACTTCTTTATCCATTTTTCACTTTCTGCGATATTGAACTTGTACCGTAAACGAGGTTCTTGTAAAGAGAGCCGTCCCAAACTTTGGGGTCGCTTTGTCTTTTTGATTTTAATTTCCCTAAGCTATAGGACCATAAGTGGAAGTTCCCTAGGCTCTGTTGCTTTGTTTTTTAGATGTTTCAGGAAACACCATACACTTCTCCCGAGTGGCTGTTGGCAATTTACATCCCGCCCATCAGCATAACAAGGCTCCCAGTTCTCCATGGCCTGTCCTGCCTTTCTGGATTTTACACTTTTTTCAGATGGCCCTTTTGACCTGGGGGAAGTGAGACTTCATTGTAGTGCAGATTTCCTTTGCAATCTTGCTTGGTTGGCCAAAAAGTGCGTATGCGTTTTTTCCTGAATATATTCAGGAAAAAACGCATACGCCCTTTTTTGCCAAGTGCATCATTGTGGACGTTCTGCCTCTTTTCCTATGCTTTAAATGCAATTCCAGTCTACCTCCTGAAATCGGTTGCCTGCAATTCTGCCCCACTTTCAAGTCCTCTTGGCAGCCTTACTTCAGTATATTTTTGGACGATAGCTGTCATTTATAAATCTGCAGGTTTGTGAATTACAGTGCCCCTGAGCTCCTTTCTTCAACTCGCTTTCTTGTGAGCTGGCCGCAACACCGCAGGTTTGCTTCAGGCCCTAATCTGGTTCCGGCATGGCACGCTGAGCCTTTGGTTAATTCCTCTTCCTGGTGGGAAATGAGAGTTAAATTTGCCCGTCCAGACACCTCCAGCTAGTCTCTCATTGGTTCTCCCTATTCCTGTTCATCTTCCGCAGAAATTGCAAACTGGGCCAAACAGGAGGTTAAAGGCACTGACTCTCCAAGTCGGGAGAGTGTTAGTAAAGCATCTGGAATGTTGCACCCGAGTACCAGGGGACGAGAACTGAGACATATTTGAACACGTCTCCCAATCAGACGGTTGATCATACTCTGGGTTCCACATGCATGTTTAACTGAAGGAAGAATCCCTTAAACCTGGAGAGTTGAGACCCGTGGAATGGGTACCATGCAATATGACTTCAAAGGGTCTTCATTTGCTCACCGAACCTCTCCAATCCTATCACTGCTACCGTTATGCCCCTGTACACACGCTTGATTCTCTTTCAGAGCCATAGTAATCCATAGGTTTTAAGATACTTACTAGTCAGGTACATTCTTAGGCGTTTAATATGGGGTGTTGAGTCCATTTCGTTGAGCAAGGAGTAGCTCTTGTCTATTCCATATTTGGCTTAAGGAACTTTATCTGTGCTCATTTCAGTCTCTGGTTTTATGCAGCACCCCAACTCACCTTTCCCCTTAAGCAAGCATAAGTTGGTTTTCTACATTTGAGACCGTGTTCTGTTTTGTAATCCAGTTCCTGTGTAGCCAAGTTTACATTCCGTGTATTAGTGATATCTTATGATGTTTCTTTTTCTGTGTGACTTATTTCAGTTAGAATCATCATACCTGAATCCACTCATTATGCTGCTACGGGCCTGATGACATAGATTTCATGGCTGAGTGATATTGCATTGTACGTAAGTACCACAACTTCTTTATCCATTTTTCACTTTCTGCGATACTGAACTTGTACCGTAAAGGAGGTTCTTGTAAACAGAGCAGCCCCAAACTTTGGGGTGGCTGTGTCTTTTTGATTTTAATTTCCCTAAGCTATAGGACCATAAGTGGAAGTGCCCTAGGCTCTGTTGCTTTGTTGTTTAGATGTTTCAGGAAACACCATACACTTCTCCCGAGTGGCTGTTGGCAATTTACATCCCGCCCATCAGCATAACAAGGCTCCCAGTTCTCCATGGCCTGTCCTGCCTTCCTGGATTTTACACTTTTTTCAGATGGCTCTTTTGACCGGGGGGAAGTGAAACTTCATTGTAGTGCAGATTTCCTTTGCAAGCTTGCTTGGTTGGCCAAAAAGGGCGTATGCGTTTTTTCCTGAATATATTCAGGAAAAAACGCATACGCCCTTTTTGGCCAAGTGCATCATTGTCTACGTTCTGCCTCTTTTCCTATGCTTTAAATGCAATTCCAGTCTACCTCCTGAAATCGGTTGCCTGCAATTCTGCCCCACTTTCAAGTCCTCTTGGCAGCCTTACTTCAGTATATTTTTGGACGATAGCTGTCATTTATAACTCTGCAGGTTTGTGAATTACAGTGCCCCTGAGCTCCTTTCTTCAACTCGCTTTCTTGTGAGCTGGCCGCAACACCGCAGGATTGCTTCAGGCCCTAATCTGGTTCCGGCACGGCACGCTGAGCCTTTGGTTAATTCCTCTTCCTGGTGGGAAATGAGAGTTAAATTTGCCCGTCCAGACACCTCCAGCTAGTCTCTCATTGGTTCTCCCTATTCCTGTTCATCTTCCGCAGAAATTGCAAACTGGGCCAAACAGGAGGTTAAAGGCACTGACTCTCCAAGTCGGGAGAGTGTTAGTAAAGCATCTGGAATGTTGCACCCGAGTACCAGGGGACGAGAACTGAGACATATTGGAACACGTCTCCCGATCACACGGTTGATCATACTCTGTGTTCCACATGCATGTTTTAGCTGAAGGATGAATCCCTTAAACCTGGAGAGTTGAGACCCGTGGAATGGGTACCATGCAATATGACTTCAAAGGGTCTTCATTTGCTCACCGAACCTCTCCAGTCCTATCACTGCTGCTTTTATGCCCCTGTACACACGCTTGATTCTCTTTGAGAGACATAGCAATCTATAGGTTTTAAGATACTTACTAGTCAGGTACATTCTTAGGCGTTTAATATGGGGTGTTGAGTCCATTTCGTTGAGCAAGGAGTAGCTCTTGTCTATTCCATATTTGGCTTAAGGAACTTTATCTGTGCTCATTTCAATCCCTGGTTTTATGCAGCTCCCCAACTGACCTTTCCCCTTAAGCAAGCATATTGGTTTTCTAAATTTGAGAACCTGTTCTGTTTTGTAATCCAGTTCCTGTGTAGCCAAGTTTACATTCCGTGTATTAGTGATATCTTATGATGTTTCTTTTTCTGTGTGACTTATTTCAGTTAGAATCATCATACCTGAATCCACTCATTATGCTGCTATGGGCCTGATGACATAGATTTCATTGCTGAGTGATATTGCATTGTACGTAAGTAACACAACTTCTTTATCCATTTTTCACTTTCTGCGATATTGAACTTGTACCGTAAACGAGGTTCTTGTAAAGAGAGCCGTCCCAAACTTTGGGGTGGCTTTGTCTTTTTGATTTTAATTTCCCTAAGCTATAGGACCATAAGTGGAAGTTCCCTAGGCTCTGTTGCTTTGTTTTTTAGATGTTTCAGGAAACACCATACACTTCTCCCGAGTGGCTGTTGGCAATTTACATCCCGCCCATCAGCATAACAAGGCTCCCAGTTCTCCATGGCCTGTCCTGCCTTTCTGGATTTTACACTTTTTTCAGATGGCCCTTTTGACCTGGGGGAAGTGAGACTTCATTGTAGTGCAGATTTCCTTTGCAATCTTGCTTGGTTGGCCAAAAAGGGCGTATGCGTTTTTTCCTGAATATATTCAGGAAAAAACGCATACGCCCTTTTTTGCCAAGTGCATCATTGTGGACGTTCTGCCTCTTTTCCTATGCTTTAAATGCAATTCCAGTCTACCTCCTGAAATCGGTTGCCTGCAATTCTGCCCCACTTTCAAGTCCTCTTGGCAGCCTTACTTCAGTATATTTTTGGACGATAGCTGTCATTTATAAATCTGCAGGTTTGTGAATTACAGTGCCCCTGAGCTCCTTTCTTCAACTCGCTTTCTTGTGAGCTGGCCGCAACACCGCAGGTTTGCTTCAGGCCCTAATCTGGTTCCGGCATGGCACGCTGAGCCTTTGGTTAATTCCTCTTCCTGGTGGGAAATGAGAGTTAAATTTGCCCGTCCAGACACCTCCAGCTAGTCTCTCATTGGTTCTCCCTATTCCTGTTCATCTTCCGCAGAAATTGCAAACTGGGCCAAACAGGAGGTTAAAGGCACTGACTCTCCAAGTCGGGAGAGTGTTAGTAAAGCATCTGGAATGTTGCACCCGAGTACCAGGGGACGAGAACTGAGACATATTTGAACACGTCTCCCAATCAGACGGTTGATCATACTCTGGGTTCCACATGCATGTTTAACTGAAGGAAGAATCCCTTAAACCTGGAGAGTTGAGACCCGTGGAATGGGTACCATGCAATATGACTTCAAAGGGTCTTCATTTGCTCACCGAACCTCTCCAATCCTATCACTGCTACCGTTATGCCCCTGTACACACGCTTGATTCTCTTTCAGAGCCATAGTAATCCATAGGTTTTAAGATACTTACTAGTCAGGTACATTCTTAGGCGTTTAATATGGGGTGTTGAGTCCATTTCGTTGAGCAAGGAGTAGCTCTTGTCTATTCCATATTTGGCTTAAGGAACTTTATCTGTGCTCATTTCAGTCTCTGGTTTTATGCAGCACCCCAACTCACCTTTCCCCTTAAGCAAGCATAAGTTGGTTTTCTAAATTTGAGACACTGTTCTGTTTTGTAATTCAGTTCCTGTGTAGCCAAGATTACATTCCGTGTATTAGTGATATGTTATAATGTTTCTTTTTCTGTGTGACTTATTTCAGTTAGAATCATCATACCTGAATCCACTCATTATGCTGCTACGGGCCTGATGACATAGATTTCATTGCTGAGTGATATTACATTGTACGTAAGTACCACAACTTCTTTATCCATTTTTCACTTTCTGCGATATTGAACTTGTACCATAAACGAGGTTCTTGTAAACAGAGCCGTCCCAAACGTTGGGGTGGCTGTGTCTTTTTGATTTTAATTTCCCTAAGCTATAGGACCATAAGTGGAAGTTCCCTAGGCTCTGTTGCTTTGTTTTTTAGATGTTTCAGGAAACACCATACACTTCTCCCGAGTGGCTGTTGGCAATTTACATCCCGCCCATCAGCATAACAAGGCTCCCAGTTCTCCATGGCCTGTCCTGCCTTTCTGGATTTTACACTTTTTTCAGATGGCCCTTTTGACCTGGGGGAAGTGAGACTTCATTGTAGTGCAGATTTCCTTTGCAATCTTGCTTGGTTGGCCAAAAAGGGCGTATGCGTTTTTTCCTGAATATATTCAGGAAAAAACGCATACGCCCTTTTTGGCCAAGTGCATCATTGTCGACGTTCTGCCTCTTTTCCTATGCTTTAAATGCAATTCCAGTCTACCTCCTGAAATCAGTTTCCTGCAGTTCTGCCTTGCTTTCAATGCCTCTTCATAGCCTTACCTCAATATATTTTTTGAATATATTGGGTCTTTATAACTCTGCAGCTTTTTGAATTGCAGTGGCCCTTAGCTCCATTTTTCAGCTCTTATTTTTTTGATCTTGCCTCATAACCACAGGATTCCTTCAGGCCCTATTTTTCTTCTGGGGCACCTTGCTGTGCCTTTGGTTTATTCTTCTTACTGATGTGAAATTAGAGAGACATGTGCCCATTGAAACCGCTACAGCTAGTTTCTCACTGGTTCCCCCTATTCCCATTCATCCTCCGCACTAACTGCAGACTGTGCGATACCAGAACTTAAAGGCATTGACTCTCCATGTGGGGATGTTTTTAGTAAAGCAGCTGGAATGTTGATCCAGAGTCCCAGGAGAGGAAAAATGAGGTGCATTTTAGAAACCTTTCCTGATCATATGGTATACCAGTTGCTGGATTTCCCAAGCATGGTTTAGCTGTAGGAAGATTCCCTTCAACCTGGAGTGTTGGGACCCTTGGAATGAGTAGCATGAAGTATTGCATTAAACTTTTGGCAGTTGCTCACCAAAGCTCACCAATCCTCTCATCCCCAAGTGTCCAGCCTTATGTCTTATCCAGCTGTGGGTTTACATGTGGTCAATCCAGGTTGCATCACAGCCCCTGAGCGAATTTTGTAAGAATTTTTCTCTCTTTCATTGTTTCTGCGTTTTGTTTTTAAAATTTATTTCTATAATGGGGTTTAGCTCATTTTCACTGCTGTGTTTGTGCCGCTCTGCACACATTTGATTCCCTTATGGAGATATATCAATACATGGGTTTTAAGATTCTTATTACTCAGATATATTTCTCTGCGGTGTATAGGGTGTGTTGAGGCCAGTTCATTGAGCAAGGTGTAGATCTTGTCTAATATCTATTTGGTTTATTGAACGGTATCTGTGCTAATTTCAAACTCTGGTTTTATGCATCACCCCACCTCTCCTTTCCCCTTAAGCTGACATAAGTGTGTTTTCTAAATGTGAGACACTGTTCTGTTCTGTAATTCATTTCTTGTGCAGCCATATTTACCCTCCCTCTATAAGTGATATCTTATGATATGTTTCTTTTTCTGTTTGACTTATTTCAAGTAGTATTATCGGACCTAAATCCACTCTTTATCCTTCTACTAACCTTATTACATTGATTTCATGGTGAAGAGATATTCCATTGTACATAAGTACCACATCTTCTTTATCCATTGTTCTCTTTCCTGGGATATTTAAGGTGTACTGAAGTTGAGGTTCTTGTAAACAGAGTAGCCCTAAACTGTGGTGTGCTTGTGTCTTGTTGATTTTTAGACTTCCCTAGATATACTCCCATGATTGGAAGTGTCCTATGCTCTGTAGCTCTGTTTTTTAGATGATTTAGGAACCACCATACACTTCTCCAGAGTGGCTCTCGGCAGTTCACACACTGCCCATCAGCGTATAAAGGCTCCCTGTTCTCCATGGCCTGTCCTGCATTTCTGGTTTTTACAATTTTTTTAGGATGGCCCTTTTGACCGGTGGGAAATGAAACTTCTTTGTTGTGCACATTTGCATTGCTTGCTTGCTTCCTTGCCCATAAAGTGCGTATGCGTTTTTTCCTGGATATAATCAGGAAAAAACGCATACGCCCTTTTGGGCCAACTGCATCATTGTCGAAATTCTGCCGCTTTTCATGTGCTTTAAAGACGAGTCCAATCTATCTCTTGAAATCTGTTTCTTGCAATTCTGTCTTGCATTCAGATCCTCTTCTTTGCCTTACCTCAACATATTTTTGGACGTTAGTTTTCATTTATAACTCTGCAGGTTTGTGAATTGCAGTGACCCTGAGCTCCATTTTTTAAGTTGCTCTTTTGTGAGCTGGCCTCACACCCGCAGGATTGCTTCAGGCCCTATTTTGGCTCCGGCGAGGCGGGCTGAGCCTTTTTTCAATTCTTATTCTTAATGGGAAATTAGACTGATATGTGCCCGTCCAAACCCCTACAACTATTCTCTCATTGGTTCCCCCTCTTCCCGTTCATCCTCCTCACAATTTGCAAAATGTGTGAAACAGAAGTTGAAATGTGCTGATTCTCCAAGTGGGGAGATTCTAAGTAACGTGGCTGGAATGGTGAACAGGAGCACCAGGAGAGGATAAATGAGCTGCATTTTAGACACATCTCCCGATCACATGGTGTACAGTCCTCTGGGTTTTCCATGCATGTTTTAGCTGTAGGAAGATCCCTTGAACCTGCAGATTTGTGACCCATTGAATGGGTACCAGGTAGTATTACTTTAAAGGGTGTGCATTTCCTCACCCAACCTCACATTTCTCTTAGTGCAAACAGTTTCCAGCCTTATGTCTCATCCTGCTGTGGGTCTAGATGTGTTCAATCCATGTTGCATCACCGTCCCTGAGGAAAAGTTGTAAGAGGTTTTCTCTGTCTCTCTGTCATTTATTTTTTTCAATTTATTACTATATTGGTTACAGCTGATTTTCAAAGCTCTGTTTCTTGCTGCTGTACATCCACTTGATTCACGTACAGAGAGACATCAGTAAATTCTTTTTCAGATTCTTACCAGTCGTATATATTCTTTTCCGGTGACTTGAGTGTGCTGAGTGCAGTTCTTTTAGCTACCGTGTAGGCCTTGTTGATTATCAGTTTGGTATTTGGAATGGTATCTTTGCTAATTTCAACCTCCTGGATGATGCCTCACCCCTCCCCACCTTTCCCGTTAGCAGCCTTATGCGTGTTTTCTACATATTTGACTATGTTTTTGTTTTGTAATTTATTTCATGTGTAGCCATTTTGGATTCCACCTTTAAGTGATATCTTATGATATGTGTCTTTTTCTTTCTGAATTATGTCACTTAGAATGATCATACGTAACTCCTCCGGAGTTGTTACAACTGGCCATATTTCATTGATTTCCAGGCTGAATAATATTCCACTCTACCTAAGTACCACATCTCTATCCATTTTTTCTCTCCAGAGACATTTAAGTTATATCCTAGTCGAGGATCTTTTAAACAGAGAGGGGGTAAACATTGGGGTGCCTGTGTCCTCTCGATTTTTGTTTTTCCCAAGATATACGCCCATGAGTGCAAGTGCCCTATGCTCTGTAGCTCATTTTTTAGATGCTTTAGTAAACACAATACACTTCTCCAGAATGGCCGTTGGCAATATACATTTCCACTATAAGTCTCACAGGGCTCCCTCTTCTCCTTGCCCTGTCCTGCATTTCTGTTATTTACGCTTTATGAGGATGGCTCTTCTGACTGATGCGAAGTGATATCTTTTGTAGTATTGACTTCCAGTGCCCACCTGTTTGGTTGGCTAAAAAAGTGTATGCCCTTTTCTTGAATATATACAGAAAAAAACGCATACACCCTTTTTGGCCAACTGCAATGTTGGCAATGTTCAGCTCCTTTTCTTGTGCTTAATGGCGAGTCCTTTCTACCTCCTCAAATCCCTTTCCTGCCATTCTCCCTTGCTTACAAGTCCTTTTCTCTGACTTTCCTCAAGACATTTTTCAGTGATGGATATTTTCAACTCTGCAGTTTCGTGAATTTTACTGCCCCTGAGTTCCATTGTTCAACTTGTGTTTATGGGAACTGGCCACAAAGCAGCGGGATTTCCTCAAGCCCTATACTGTTTCCATGGGCAACCCTAGCCTTTGGTCAATTCGTCTTCCTGATTGGAAATTAGAGTGACATGTGCCTGTCTGAACACCTAGGACTTGTCTCTCATTGTTCCTCATCCTTCCGCTTCATCCTCTGGACAAATTCCAAACTGTACGCAACAGGATGTTGACAGTGCTGACCTCTCCAAGTGGGGAGACTGTTAGTAAAGACGCCGGAGGGGTGAACCCGAGCACCAGGAGATGAGGAGATGAGATGCCTTTTCCAAACTCTTCCCGATCAGACGGTATACCATCCTCTGGGTGTGACAGACATGTTTTAGCAGTAGGAAGAGTCCCATTCATGTAAGGAGAACACCAGGGCTTTTTCAAAATCAGTGTCTCCCCGAAACCCAAACTGGGAAATTTTTTAAGCTACGGCTACACATATGTTCATTAAGGGCCTTGGGAAGTAGGCAGAGTCCAAACTTTAGATGATTGAAGTCTTCAGGATCAGAAGCACTCACCACCAGCTTCCCTTAGGTTACACTTTAACTGTCATTGATACATGATGTCAGTAAAAATATCTATTCTTTTTCAGATTATTTCCCCTTATAGGTTATTGCAAAATGTTGAGTGTAGTTCCCTGTGCTATACAGTAGTTCCTTGTTGATGATCTATTTTATACATAGCAGTGTGTATGTGTTAATCCCAAACTGTTAATTTATCCCTTCTCCCACCTTTCCCCTTTGGTAATAATAAATTATAAGATTTTATACTTCTCAGAAATGGGGGAGCTGAAAGAGAGGTATCATTTTCAATGGAAAAGCATTTAAAACAAGATTGAAGCTTTAACCAAGATTATTAGATGTACATCCTTGGAAAGAAATCACTTCGTTTCTCTAATATTGACCTGACAAATAAGATAAACCTTTTCACTGAACTTGCTTATAATAAAGTGATGGAAATATCAAATGGAAGTGTTAGAAACATCTTATTTTACCCGAGCCTTATACACTGTTCTATGTTAACTACAGTTTGGCTCACACATCTGTTCATTGAGGTTACAATAGTCTCAATTTCTGTTACTGATCCTCCAGAGTGGACCCCAACAAGTGTCCCCCTGCCCAGTGTCATTGGGGCCAACAGATCGAGACTGAGTTTGGTTCACAAGCAAAGGAAACTTTATATTTTGATCAGAGAATGGAGAGGTGAGAGCATGCACTACCCCGTGGGCTGTGGGCTGGGCTGTTGTGTAGAGATCCTGTCAGAGTCAGTGGGAGGGAGGGGGCGGAGCTCTCGAGGGCCGGGTTGGCTGCAGCTCAGGCTCTATATCGCGGAGTCTGCACTGGGCCCCAGGAGCTGAGGTGTTGTCCCAGCCATTCTGCACTAGGAAATCTGGTCTGAAGTGCCGGGTGTGGAACCTCTGCATGCGGGACCCTAGGAGCACATGAAATTAGACAAAGCACAAAGGATAAAAAAGGTTAGACTTGACTTTATTGCCCAGATTCTACTTTTATCTCCCAGGGATTTTTAATGGGCTTTGCTGGGGACAAACCCCTCCTTTGCCTTTTGTCCCATTCCTCATTCTTGGAGTGCTGAGGGTGCAGACCCTTCTTCTGTAACTGCTGAGTGCTGAGTTGGGAGCCCTCATACCCGGGGGCGAGGGTCAGAGCTTCTCCCCAGCAGCCTCCGGGTGATGTTGATTGTCCCCAGGCCCCCTGCCTCCCTGCTCGTCCACCTGAGCACCAGCATTGGAAGTGTTATAGATTCTAATGACCTTTAAGGGTCCAGGAAAGAGATGTGCAGAGACGCTGTGGGGGCCGGTTTCACCCCGCCCCACATTTGTTCGGCCACCTTAGGCTGACCGTTTCTGCCAGCCTAGATGCTCTGACCAGTAGTCTGCGCTTTCTTCAATTAGGCCCCTGAATTAACGTACAAACAGCACCAGGTGTCAGAGCCCTGCCCGCTCAACTCCCAGACAGTCCAGGGTCAGTGGTGATCAAGGACCATGATGGCCACTGAGTCAACAGCCTTTTGAAGTAAACAGGAGTCCAGCCGGTCTTATTGGCCACCATCATCACGGTGTCTGTAGGCTTTTCTATGGTGACAGTGTGGTATACGGTTCCCCCGCCAAGATTATTAGCTCCCCTCTGGGTGCAGTAAGTCCTGCAAGCAGTAGTCTACTCTTTTGGGACACACTCTTGTTGTTTTATGAGAGAAACTCCAGGTCAAGTGATGTTCACACGAGTCGTCATGGTGCCCTGTTGCCCCCGGTTATCTCTCTGGATGTTGGAGTTGGAGGGCCTCCTCACTCGAGGTTGGTGTGCCCACGGAGCGAACCCTGCAACTTCAGGGCATGGTTGGTGGTTAGGATCACCACGTGGGGTCCTTTTCCCTTAGGAGGGAGGTGGCCTTTTGGGCTGCTGATTTCCAGGTTTTTAGATACTGCCAGTATCTTGGCCAGATGTGGCAGTGGGCCAAGCCCCTTGGTGACCGTAGTTTATCCTACCTGGATGGCATTCTTGCATTGTTCCATTTCAAGTGGTCCCAGTTTTTGCACTAATTCTCCAATGGCGATTCACCTTTCACCGGGAATGTAAAGGTCAAAGGGTTTAGCTAAATTAGGGAGTTCCAGGGCAAGGGTCTGAATTGACTGCTCTTTCCATTCTTGAAAGGCCACTTCTGGATTCTATTCAAAAGGATCATCATCTTTTCCTTTCAGTGTTTCATATAGAGGCCCAGCTAGTAGACTGTAGTTAGGGATCCAGAAGCAGCAAACCCTGGCCTCCCCAGGAACCCCTAAGCTGTCTTCTAGTTTTAGAAAGGGGTAAGGCTGAAAATGGTTTCTTCCCTTTCCTGGGATGGGCTTCTCCGTCCTTCTGTGAGAATGAAGCCCAGGCAGGTCACCACAGTCTGTGATATTTGAGCTTTTTCTTGGACAACTTCTATCCTTTATTGGCTTGGTAGTTCAGAGGCCTCCTTAGTAGGGCTGGCGATCAGAATGTCGTCTGCGTACTGAAGGAGGGTTTCCTTTTCCAGAGGTAGAACTTTTAGGTCTTTAGCTAAGCTTTCCCCAAAGATGGTGTGGGAATTTTTGCACCCTTGGGGCAAGACGGCCCGGAAGTATTGTTTTAGTTGTATGTTGAGTCCTGCCACTCACAAGCCAAAATTTCTTGTGACTCTGGGACTAATGGAATGCAAAAGAAGGCATCATTGAAGACTAATACGGAATACCATGTCCTGGTGGTTGGTAGAATGACCAGCAGGGTGTAGGAATTAGGAGCAGCTGGAGGTATATCCTCGGTGGCTTCACTGACTGTCCTGATATCCTTCACCAGGTCCCCAGCAGCCCATGGGGCTCTCGTGGTCAGACCAATCCCAGAATATGGAGCTCACCTGGGCAGGTACCCCACCCCCCACCCCAGCCCACAGGGCTCTCATGGTCAGGCCCCTCCCAGGATACAGAGCTACCCTTGCATGTACCGTGGCAGGGCTGGGCACACAGGAACTGTGCACATAGCCCTAATTGCAGAGCACCCCCAGCTCACCTGTCACTCAGAGCTGACACAGAGCACCTCAGAGCAGGACTTGAACTAACAAACAGCAGCTGCGACAGGTCTGTGACCCTGGGCATCACTCTGTGCGGCCTCCCTCCACCTGGACTTCCAGAGACTTCCACTGCACCCGGGGCACCAGGCCTCTGTCTCCAACCACCACCCACCCCTCCTCTCCCTGACTCCTGGGTTCCTCTCATTAGGAGAGGGTTTTCTTGAAGTTGTCTCCCACTCATGGGCCAGATAAAATGATTAGAAAACAAACCAAAGCTGCAGCCCCTTGTCTATCCTGACTCTCAGGAACCCACACCTGCTCCTTGGACCTGGCCGGTTCAGCAAGTTCCATTTTCTGCAACTGTGAGCCCCTGAGGGGTGATGATTGGCTGACCTGGGCAGCCTTACCGTGCCGGCCAGCCCTCCCCAGGTGTGCCTGGGTTGAGATCAATATAAATACCACTCCAGGCAGCAAGAGCCCCTGCAGCCGTGCCTGACACCATTTTCTCTGCCCTGTCAGCAGTCTCGGGGCTGGGCTGGTGGGAGGGAGTGAGAGGCCACGGCTTTGTGGGTGGCCCAGTGTGAGTGGGGCTCTGCTGGACTTTCTGCAGCAGTTGCCAGGCTGCCACCTGCTAAAGAAGATGATGTGTTACCCATACATGCTGCTGGAATTTCTCCCTGGGCAGAGGTGGGGAAGGAAAAAAGCAGTGGGGGCAGGGACAGGACGGGTATCTCAGGCAGGGAAATGGAAATCTTCCAGAAGAGCACCCAGGGCCAGGACCATCCTGGCTGGCCTGCAGGCACCAAGTCGGCCGGCATGCTGTCACTCGTGTGGCTCTATGGCCCTTCCTCTAGGCTTTCAAGTCCTTGTATATATTCAGGTGTTTTACCTGGGACGGGTGGGAATAGTTCAGCAGCAACTGGCCTGGGGCTCAGCTCACGTTTACTCACAGATGCCTCGGCACGGTGCCCCAGCTTTGCAATGAGGACGCTTGTTGCATGGGGGCTGCTGGCTGAATGGGAGATGATTCCCCACCACTGACCAACTTCAGAATTGTTTACAACTGGAGCAAGTGCCCTGATACGGTTTTCCTCTGTGGAACTGGTGGGTTCTGTGTTTTTTTTCTCTTTTTCGTTTTTGGTTCAAGGTAGATTTTATTCCTCTTTTTTGTATTTACAGATATAAGCATGGAAATAATTTATTCATATAAATACATGTATGTGAAGGGAATAATTGTTTTTTCTGTTTTATTTTTTAAATTTTATTTCTTTCTAATTTTGAATTTTATTTTATATTTTTATAGAGCAGGTTCTTATTGGTTATCTATTTTATACATATAAATGTATACAGGCCAATCCCAGTCTCTCAACTCCTCCCACCACCACCCCCCCAACAGCTTTCCCCCCTTGTTGTCCATACATTTGTTGTCTACATCTGTTGCTCTATTTATACCTTGCAAAATGGTTAATCTGTACAGTTTTTCTAGGTTCCACATATATGCATGAATATACAAGATTTGTTTTTCTCTTTCTGACTTACTTCACTCTGTATGACAGTCTCTAGATCCATCGACGTCTCTACAAATGACCCAATTTCATTCCTTTTCATGGCTTAGTAATATTCCATTTTATATATGTACCACAGCTTTATGCATTCGTCTGTCTGTGGGCATTTAGGTTGCTTCCATTACCTCGATATTGTAAAGAGTGAGGCAATGAACATTGCAGTGAATGTCTCTTTTTGATTTATGGTTTTGTCTGGGTATATGTCCAGTACTGGGATTGCTGTATCATATGGTAATTCTATTGTTAGTTTCTTAAGAAACTCCATATTGTTCTCCATAGTGACTGTATCAATTTATATTCCCAACAATAGTGGAAGAGGGTTCCTTTTCTCCACACCCTTTCCAGCATTTTTTGTTTGTAGATTTTCTGATGATGCCCATTCTATCAGGTGTGAGGTGATACCTCATTGTGGAGTCCATTGTGTTGAGCAAGGGGTAGGTCTTGTCTATTTCATATTTGGCTTATGGAACGGTATCTGTGCTAAATTCAAACTCTGGTTTTATGCAGCACCCCAACTCACCTTCCCCCTTAAGCAAGCATAAGTTGGTTTTCTAAACTTGAGACCCTGTTCTGTTTTGTAACTCAGTTCATGTGTAGCCAAGTTCACATTCCGTGTATTAGTGATATCTTATGATGTTTCTTTTTCTGTGTGACTTATTTCAGTTAGAATCATCATACCTGAATCCAGTCATTATGCTGCTATGGGCCTGATGACATAGATTTCATTGCTGAGTGATATTGCATTGTACGTAAGTACCACAACTTCTTTATCCATTTTTCACTTTCTGCGATATTGAACTTGTACTGTAAACGAGGTTTTTGTAAACAGACCCGTCCCAAACTTTGGGGTGGCTGTGTCTTTTTGATTTTAATTTCCCTAAGCTTTAGGACCATAAGTTCAAGTCCCCTAGGCTCTGTTGCTTTGTTTTTTAGATGTTTCAGGAAACACCATACATTTCTCCCGAGTGGCTGTTGGCAATTTACATCCCGCCCATCAGCATAACAAGGTTCCCAGTTCTCCATGGCCTGTCCTGCCTTTCTGGATTTTACACTTTTTTCAGATGGCCGTTTTGACCGGGGGGAAGTGAGACTTCATTGTAGTGCAGATTTCCTTTGCAAGCTTGCTTGGTTGGCCAAAAAGGGCGTATGCGTTTTTTCCTGAATATATTCAGGAAAAAACGCATACGCCCTTTTTGGCCAAGTGCATCATTGTGGACGTTCTGCCTCTTTTCCTATGCTTTCAATGCAATTCCAGTCTACCTCCTGAAATCGGTTGCCTGCTATTCTGCCCCGCTTTCAAGTCCTCTTGGCAGCCTTACTTCAGTATATTTTTGGACGATAGCTGTCATTTATAACTCTGCAGGTTTGTGAATTACAGTGCCCCTGAGCTCCTTTCTTCAACTCGCTTTCTTGTGAGCTGGCCGCAACACCGCAGGATTGCTTCAGGCCCTAATCTGGTTCCGGCACGGCACGCTGAGCCTTTGGTTAATTCCTCTTCCTGGTGGGAAATGAGAGGTAAATTTGCCCATCCAGACACCTCCAGCTAGTCTCTCATTGGTTCTCCCTATTCCTGTTCATCTTCCGCAGAAATTGCAAACTGGGCCAAACAGGAGGTTAAAGGCACTGACTCTCCAAGTCGGGAGAGTGTTAGTAAAGCATCTGGAATGTTGCACCCGAGTACCAGGGGACGAAAACTGAGACATATTTGAACACGTCTCCCGATCACACGGTTGATCATACTCTGGGTTCCACATGCATGTTTTAGCTGAAGGAAGAATCCCTTAATCCTGGAGAGTTGAGACCCGTGGAATGGGTACCATGCAATATGACTTCAAAGGGTCTTCATTTGCTCACCGAACCTCTCCAATCCTATCACTGCCGCGTTTATGCCCCTGTACACACGCTTGATTCTCTTTCGGAGACATAGCAATCCATAGGTTTTAAGATACTTACTAGTCAGGTACATTCTTAGGCGTTTAATATGGGGTGTTGAGTCCATTTCATTGAGCAAGGAGTAGCTCTTGTCTATTCCATATTTGGCTTAAGGAACTTTATCTGTGCTCATTTCAGTCTCTGGTTTTATGCAGCACCCCAACTCACCTTTCCCCTTAAGCAAGCATAAGTTCGTTTTCTACATTTGAGACCGTGTTCTGTTTTGTAATCCAGTTCCTGTGTAGCCAAGTTTACATTCCGTCTATTAGTGATATCTTATGATGTTTCTTTTTCTGTGTGACTTATTTCAGTTAGAATCATCATACCTGAATCCACTCATTATGCTGCTACGGGCCTGATGACATAGATTTCATGGCTGAGTGATATTGCATTGTACGTAAGTACCACAACTTCTTTATCCATTTTTCACTTTCTGCGATATTGAACTTGTACCGTAAAGGAGGTTCTTGTAAACAGAGCAGCCCCAAACTTTGGGGTGGCTGTGTCTTTTTGATTTTAATTTCCCTAAGCTATAGGACCATAAGTGGAAGTGCCCTAGGCTCTGTTGCTTTGTTGTTTAGATGTTTCAGGAAACACCATACATTTCTCCCGAGTGGCTGTTGGCAATTTACATCCCGCCCATCGGCATAACAAGGCTCCCAGTTCTCCATGGCCTGTCCTGCCTTTCTGGATTTTACACTTTTTTCAGATGGCTCTTTTGACCGGGGGGAAGTGAAACTTCATTGTAGTGCAGATTTCCTTTGCAAGCTTGCTTGGTTGGCCAAAAAGGGCGTATGCGTTTTTTCCTGAATATATTCAGGAAAAAACGCATACGCCCTTTTTGGCCAAGTGCATCATTGTCTACGTTCTGCCTCTTTTCCTATGCTTTAAATGCAATTCCAGTCTACCTCCTGAAATCGGTTGCCTGCAATTCTGCCCCACTTTCAAGTCCTCTTGGCAGCCTTACTTCAGTATATTTTTGGACGATAGCTGTCATTTATAACTCTGCAGGTTTGTGAATTACAGTGCCCCTGAGCTCCTTTCTTCAACTCGCTTTCTTGTGAGCTGGCCGCAACACCGCAGGATTGCTTCAGGCCCTAATCTGGTTCCGGCACGGCACGCTGAGCGTTTGGTTAATTCCTCTTCCTGGTGGGAAATGAGAGTTAAATTTGCCCGTCCAGACACCTCCAGCTAGTCTCTCATTGGTTCTCCCTATTCCTGTTCATCTTCTGCAGAAATTGCAAACTGGGCCAAACAGGAGGTTAAAGACACTGAGTCTCCAAGTCGGGAGAGTGTTAGTAAAGCGTCTGGAATGTTGCACACGAGTACCAGGGGACGAGAACTGAGACATATTGGAACAAGTCTCCCGATCACACGGTTGATCATACTCTGTGTTCCACATGCATGTTTTAGCTGAAGGATGAATCCCTTAAACCTGGAGAGTTGAGACCCGTGGAATGGGTACCATGCAATATGACTTCAAAGGGTCTTCATTTGCTCACCGAACCTCTCCAGTCCTATCACTGCTGCTTTTATGCCCCTGTACACACGCTTGATTCTCTTTGAGAGACATAGCAATCTATAGGTTTTAAGATACTTACTAGTCAGGTACATTCTTAGGCGTTTAATATGGGGTGTTGAGTCCATTTCGTTGAGCAAGGAGTAGCTCTTGTCTATTCCATATTTGGCTTAAGGAACTTTATCTGTGCTCATTTCAATCCCTGGTTTTATGCAGCTCCCCAACTGACCTTTCCCCTTTAGCAAGCATATTGGTTTTCTAAATTTGAGAACCTGTTCTTTTTTGTAATCCAGTTCCTGTGTAGCCAAGTTTACATTCCGTGTATTAGTGATATCTTATGATGTTTCTTTTTCTGAGTGACTTATTTCAGTTAGAATCATCATACCTGAATCCACTCATTATGCTGCTACGGGCCTGATGACATAGATTTCATTGCTGAGTGATATTGCATTGTACGTAAGTACCACAACTTCTTTATCCATTTTTCACTTTCTGCGATATTGAACTTGTACCGTAAACGAGGTTCTTGTAAACAGAGCCGTCCCAAACTTTGGGGTGGCTGTGTCTTTTTGATTTTAATTTCCCTAAGCTATAGGACCATAAGTGGAAGTGCCCTAGGCTCTGTTGCTTTGTTTTTTAGATGTTTCAGGAAACAGCATACACTTCTCCCGAGTGGCTGTTGGCAATTTACATCCCGCCCATCAGCATAACAAGGCTCCCAGTTCTCCATGGCCTGTCCTGCCTTTCTGGATTTTACACTTTTTTCAGATGGCCCTTTTGACCGGGGGGAAGTGAGACTTCATTGTAGTGCAGATTTCCTTTGCAAGCTTGCTTGGTTGGCCAAAAAGGGCGTATGCGTTTTTTCCTGAATATATTCAGGAAAAAACGCATACGCACTTTTTGGCCAAGTGCATCATTGTGGACGTTCTGCGTCTTTTCCTATGCTTTAAATGCAATTCCAATCTACCTCCTGAAATCGGTTTCCTGCAATTCTACCCCGCTTTCAAGTCCTCTTGACAGCCTTACTTCAGTATATTTTTGGACGATAGCTGTCATTTATAACTCTGCAGGTTTGTGAATTACAGTGCCCCGAGCTCCTTTCTTCAACTCGCTTTCTTGTGAGCTGGCCGCAACACCGCAGGATTGCTTCAGGCCCTAATCTGGTTCCGGCACGGCACGCTGAGCCTTTGGTTAATTCCTCTTCCTGGTGGGAAATGAGAGTTAAATTTGCCCGTCCAGACACCTCCAGCTAGTCTCTCATTGGTTCTCCCTATCCCTGTTCATCTTCCGCAGAAATTGCAAACTGGGCCAAACAGGAGGTTAAAGGCACTGACTCTCCAAGTCGGGAGAGTGTTAGTAAAGCATCTGGAATGTTGCACCCGAGTACCAGGGGACGAGAACTGAGACATATTTGAACACGTCTCCCAATCAGACGGTTGATCATACTCTGGGTTCCACATGCATGTTTAACTGAAGGAAGAATCCCTTAAACCTGGAGAGTTGAGACCCGTGGAATGGGTACCATGCAATATGACTTCAAAGGGTCTTCATTTGCTCACCGAACCTCTCCAATCCTATCACTGCTACCGTTATGCCCCTGTACACATGCTTGATTCTCTTTCAGAGCCATAGTAATCCATAGGTTTTAAGATACTTACTAGTCAGGTACATTCTTAGGCGTTTAATATGGGGTGTTGAGTCCATTTCGTTGAGCAAGGAGTAGCTCTTGTCTATTCCATATTTGGCTTAAGGAACTTTATCTGTGCTCATTTCAGTCTCTGGTTTTATGCAGCACCCCAACTCACCTTTCCCCTTAAGCAAGCATAAGTTGGTTTTCTAAATTTGAGACACTGTTCTGTTTTGTAATTAAGTTCCTGTGTAGCCAAGATTATATTCCGTGTATTAGTGATATGTTATAATGTTTCTTTTTCTGTGTGACTTATTTCAGTTAGAATCATCATACCTGAATCCAGTCATTATGCTGCTATGGGCCTGATGACATAGATTTCATTGCTGAGTGATATTACATTGTACGTAAGTACCACAACTTCTTTATCCATTTTTCACTTTCTGCGATATTGAACTTGTACCATAAACGAGGTTCTTGTAAACAGAGCCGTCCCAAACGTTGGGGTGGCTGTGTCTTTTTGATTTTAATTTCCCTAAGCTATAGGACCATAAGTGGAAGTGCCCTAGGCTCTGTTGCTTTGTTTTTTAGATGTTTCAGGAAACACCATACACTTCTCCCGAGTGGCTGCTGGCAATTTACATCCCGCCCATCAGCATAACAAGGCTCCCAGTTCTCCATGGCCTGTCCTGCCTTTCTGGATTTTACACTTTTTTCAGATGGCCATTTTGACCGGGGGAAGTGAGACTTCATTGTAGTGCAGATTTCCTTTGCAAGCTTGCTTGGTTGGCCAAAAAGGGCGTATGCGTTTTTTCCTGAATATATTCAGGAAAAAACGCATACGCCCTTTTTGGCCAAGTGCATCATTGTCGACGTTCTGCCTCTTTTCCTATGCTTTAAATGCAATTCCAGTCTACCTCCTGAAATCGGTTTCCTGCAATTCTGCCCCGCGTTCAAGTCCTCTTGGCAGCCTTACTTCAGTATATTTTTGGACGATAGCTGTCATTTATAACTCTGCAGGTTTGTGAATTACAGTGCCCCTGAGCTCCTTTCTTCAACTCGCGTTCTTGTGAGCTGGCCGCAACACCGCAGGATTGCTTCTGGCCCTAATCTGGTTGCGGCACGGCATGCTGAGCCTTTGGTTAATTCCTCTTCCTGGTGGGAAATGAGAGTTAAATTTGCCCGTCCAGACACCTCCAGCTAGTCTCTCATTGGTTCTCCCTATTCCTGTTCATCTTCCGGAGAAATTGCAAACTGGGCCAAACAGGAGGTTAAAGGCACTGACTCTCCAAGTCGGGAGAGTGTTAGTAAAGCATCTGGAATGTTGCACCTGAGTACCAGGGGGCGAAAACTGAGACATATTTGAACACGTCTCCCGATCACACGGTTGATCATACTCTGGGTTCCACATGCATGTTTTAGCTGAAGGAAGAATCCCTTAAACCTGGAGAGTTGAGACCCGTGGAATGGGTACCATGCAATATGACTTCAAAGGGTCTTCATTTGCTCACCGAACCTCTCCAATCCTATCACTGCTGCTTTTATGCCCCTGTACACACGCTTGATTCTCTTTCACAGACATAGCTATCTATAGGTTTTAAGATACTTACTAGTCAGGTACATTCTTAGGCGTTTAATATGGGGTGTTGAGTCCATTTCGTTGAGCAAGGAGTAGCTCTTGTCTATTCCATATTTGGCTTAAGGAAATTTATCTGTGCTCATTTCAATCTCTGGTTTTATGCAGCACCCCAACTCACCTTTCCCCCTAAGCAAGCATAAGTTCGTTTTCTAAATTTGAGACCCCCTTCTGTTTGTAATCCAGTTCCTGTGTAGCCAAGTTTACATTCCGTGTATTAGTGATATCTTATGATGTTTCTTTTTCTGAGTGACTTATTTCATTTAGAATCATCATACCTGAATCCACTCATTATGCTGCTACGGGCCTGATGACATAGATTTCATTGCTGAGTGATATTGCATTGTACGTAAGTACCACAACTTCTTTATCCATTTTTCACTTTCTGCGATATTGAACTTGTACCGTAAACGAGGTTCTTGTAAACAGAGCCGTCCCAAACTTTGGGGTGGCTGTGTCTTTTTGATTTTAATTTCCCTAAGCTATAGGACCATAAGTGGAAGTGCCCTAGGCTCTGTTGCTGTGTTTTTTAGATGTTTCAGGAAACACCATACACTTCTCCCGAGTGGCTGTTGGCAATTTACATCCCGCCCATCAGCATAACAAGGCTCCCAGTTCTCCATGGCCTGTCCTGCCTTTCTGGATTTTACACTTTTTTCAGATGGCCCTTTTGACCGGGGGGAAGTGAGACTTCATTGTAGTGCAGATTTCCTTTGCAAGCTTGCTTGGTTGGCCAAAAATGGCGTATGCGTTTTTTCCTGAATATATTCAGGAAAAAACGCATACGCCCTTTTTGGCCAAGTGCATCATTGTGGACGTTCTGCGTCTTTTCCTATGCTTTAAATGCAATTCCAATCTACCTCCTGAAATCGGTTTCCTGCAATTCTACCCCGCTTTCAAGTCCTCTTGGCAGCCTTACTTCAGTATATTTTTGGACGATAGCTGTCATTTATAACTCTGCAGGTTTGTGAATTACAGTGCCCCGAGCTCCTTTCTTCAACTCGCTTTCTTGTGAGCTGGCCGCAACACCGCAGGATTGCTTCAGGCCCTAATCTGGTTCCGGCACGGCACGCTGAGCCTTTGGTTAATTCCTCTTCCTGGTGGGAAATGAGAGTTAAATTTGCCCGTCCACACACCTCCAACTAGTCTCTCATTGGTTCTCCCTATTCCTGTTCATCTTCCGCAGAAACTGCAAACTGGGCCAAACAGGAGGTTAAAGGCACTGACTCTCCAAGTCGGGAGAGTGTTAGTAAAGCGTCTGGAATGTTGCACCCGAGTACCAGGGTACGAGAACTGAGACATACTTGAACACGTCTCACGATCACATGGTTGATCATACTCAGGGTTCCACATGCATGTTTTAGCTGAAGGAAGAATCCCTTAATCCTGGAGAGTTGAGACCCTTGGAATGTGTACCATGAAATATGACTTCAAAGGGTCTTCATTTGCTCACCGAACCTCTCCAATCCTATCACTGCTGCGTTTATGACCCTGTACACACGCTTGATTCTCTTTTGGAGACATAGCAATCCATAGGTTTTAAGATACTTACTAGTCAGGTACATTCTTAGGCGTTTAATATGGGGTGTTGAGTCCATTTCGTTGAGCAAGGAGTAGCTCTTGTCTATTCCATATTTGGTTTAAGGAACTTTATCTGTGCTCATTTCAATCTCTGGTTTTATGCAGCACCCCAACTCACCTTTCCCCTTAAGCCAGCATAAGTTGGTTTTCTAAATTTGAGACCCTCTTCTGTTTTGTAATCCAGTTCCTGTGTAGCCAAGTTTACATTCCGTGTATTAGTGATATCTTATGATGTTTCTTTTTCTGTGTGACTTATTTCAGTTAGAATCATCATACCTGAATCCACTCATTATGCTGCTACGGGCCTGATGACATAGATTTCATTGCTGAGTGATATTGCATTGTACGTAAGTACCACAACTTCTTTATCCATTTTTCACTTTCTGCGATATTGAACTTGTACCGTAAACGAGGTTCTTGTAAACAGAGCCGTCCCAAACTTTGGGGTGGCTGTGTCTTTTTGATTTTAATTTCCCTAAGCTATAGGACCATAAGTGGAAGTGCCCTAGGCTCTGTTGCTTTGTTTTTTAGATGTTTCAGGAAACAGCATACACTTCTCCCGAGTGGCTGTTGGCAATTTACATCCCGCCCATCAGCATAACAAGGCTCCCAGTTCTCCATGGCCTGTCCTGCCTTTCTGGATTTTACACTTTTTTCAGATGGCCCTTTTGACCGGGGGGAAGTGAGACTTCATTGTAGTGCAGATTTCCTTTGCAAGCTTGCTTGGTTGGCCAAAAAGGGCGTATGCGTTTTTTCCTGAATATATTCAGGAAAAAACGCATACGCACTTTTTGGCCAAGTGCATCATTGTGGACGTTCTGCGTCTTTTCCTATGCTTTAAATGCAATTCCAATCTACCTCCTGAAATCGGTTTCCTGCAATTCTACCCCGCTTTCAAGTCCTCTTGACAGCCTTACTTCAGTATATTTTTGGACGATAGCTGTCATTTATAACTCTGCAGGTTTGTGAATTACAGTGCCCCGAGCTCCTTTCTTCAACTCGCTTTCTTGTGAGCTGGCCGCAACACCGCAGGATTGCTTCAGGCCCTAATCTGGTTCCGGCACGGCACGCTGAGCCTTTGGTTAATTCCTCTTCCTGGTGGGAAATGAGAGTTAAATTTGCCCGTCCAGACACCTCCAGCTAGTCTCTCATTGGTTCTCCCTATCCCTGTTCATCTTCCGCAGAAATTGCAAACTGGGCCAAACAGGAGGTTAAAGGCACTGACTCTCCAAGTCGGGAGAGTGTTAGTAAAGCATCTGGAATGTTGCACCCGAGTACCAGGGGACGAGAACTGAGACATATTTGAACACGTCTCCCAATCAGACGGTTGATCATACTCTGGGTTCCACATGCATGTTTAACTGAAGGAAGAATCCCTTAAACCTGGAGAGTTGAGACCCGTGGAATGGGTACCATGCAATATGACTTCAAAGGGTCTTCATTTGCTCACCGAACCTCTCCAATCCTATCACTGCTACCGTTATGCCCCTGTACACATGCTTGATTCTCTTTCAGAGCCATAGTAATCCATAGGTTTTAAGATACTTACTAGTCAGGTACATTCTTAGGCGTTTAATATGGGGTGTTGAGTCCATTTCGTTGAGCAAGGAGTAGCTCTTGTCTATTCCATATTTGGCTTAAGGAACTTTATCTGTGCTCATTTCAGTCTCTGGTTTTATGCAGCACCCCAACTCACCTTTCCCCTTAAGCAAGCATAAGTTGGTTTTCTAAATTTGAGACACTGTTCTGTTTTGTAATTAAGTTCCTGTGTAGCCAAGATTATATTCCGTGTATTAGTGATATGTTATAATGTTTCTTTTTCTGTGTGACTTATTTCAGTTAGAATCATCATACCTGAATCCAGTCATTATGCTGCTATGGGCCTGATGACATAGATTTCATTGCTGAGTGATATTACATTGTACGTAAGTACCACAACTTCTTTATCCATTTTTCACTTTCTGCGATATTGAACTTGTACCATAAACGAGGTTCTTGTAAACAGAGCCGTCCCAAACGTTGGGGTGGCTGTGTCTTTTTGATTTTAATTTCCCTAAGCTATAGGACCATAAGTGGAAGTGCCCTAGGCTCTGTTGCTTTGTTTTTTAGATGTTTCAGGAAACACCATACACTTCTCCCGAGTGGCTGCTGGCAATTTACATCCCGCCCATCAGCATAACAAGGCTCCCAGTTCTCCATGGCCTGTCCTGCCTTTCTGGATTTTACACTTTTTTCAGATGGCCATTTTGACCGGGGGAAGTGAGACTTCATTGTAGTGCAGATTTCCTTTGCAAGCTTGCTTGGTTGGCCAAAAAGGGCGTATGCGTTTTTTCCTGAATATATTCAGGAAAAAACGCATACGCCCTTTTTGGCCAAGTGCATCATTGTCGACGTTCTGCCTCTTTTCCTATGCTTTAAATGCAATTCCAGTCTACCTCCTGAAATCGGTTTCCTGCAATTCTGCCCCGCGTTCAAGTCCTCTTGGCAGCCTTACTTCAGTATATTTTTGGACGATAGCTGTCATTTATAACTCTGCAGGTTTGTGAATTACAGTGCCCCTGAGCTCCTTTCTTCAACTCGCGTTCTTGTGAGCTGGCCGCAACACCGCAGGATTGCTTCTGGCCCTAATCTGGTTGCGGCACGGCATGCTGAGCCTTTGGTTAATTCCTCTTCCTGGTGGGAAATGAGAGTTAAATTTGCCCGTCCAGACACCTCCAGCTAGTCTCTCATTGGTTCTCCCTATTCCTGTTCATCTTCCGGAGAAATTGCAAACTGGGCCAAACAGGAGGTTAAAGGCACTGACTCTCCAAGTCGGGAGAGTGTTAGTAAAGCATCTGGAATGTTGCACCTGAGTACCAGGGGGCGAAAACTGAGACATATTTGAACACGTCTCCCGATCACACGGTTGATCATACTCTGGGTTCCACATGCATGTTTTAGCTGAAGGAAGAATCCCTTAAACCTGGAGAGTTGAGACCCGTGGAATGGGTACCATGCAATATGACTTCAAAGGGTCTTCATTTGCTCACCGAACCTCTCCAATCCTATCACTGCTGCTTTTATGCCCCTGTACACACGCTTGATTCTCTTTCACAGACATAGCTATCTATAGGTTTTAAGATACTTACTAGTCAGGTACATTCTTAGGCGTTTAATATGGGGTGTTGAGTCCATTTCGTTGAGCAAGGAGTAGCTCTTGTCTATTCCATATTTGGCTTAAGGAAATTTATCTGTGCTCATTTCAATCTCTGGTTTTATGCAGCACCCCAACTCACCTTTCCCCCTAAGCAAGCATAAGTTCGTTTTCTAAATTTGAGACCCCCTTCTGTTTGTAATCCAGTTCCTGTGTAGCCAAGTTTACATTCCGTGTATTAGTGATATCTTATGATGTTTCTTTTTCTGAGTGACTTATTTCATTTAGAATCATCATACCTGAATCCACTCATTATGCTGCTACGGGCCTGATGACATAGATTTCATTGCTGAGTGATATTGCATTGTACGTAAGTACCACAACTTCTTTATCCATTTTTCACTTTCTGCGATATTGAACTTGTACCGTAAACGAGGTTCTTGTAAACAGAGCCGTCCCAAACTTTGGGGTGGCTGTGTCTTTTTGATTTTAATTTCCCTAAGCTATAGGACCATAAGTGGAAGTGCCCTAGGCTCTGTTGCTGTGTTTTTTAGATGTTTCAGGAAACACCATACACTTCTCCCGAGTGGCTGTTGGCAATTTACATCCCGCCCATCAGCATAACAAGGCTCCCAGTTCTCCATGGCCTGTCCTGCCTTTCTGGATTTTACACTTTTTTCAGATGGCCCTTTTGACCGGGGGGAAGTGAGACTTCATTGTAGTGCAGATTTCCTTTGCAAGCTTGCTTGGTTGGCCAAAAATGGCGTATGCGTTTTTTCCTGAATATATTCAGGAAAAAACGCATACGCCCTTTTTGGCCAAGTGCATCATTGTGGACGTTCTGCGTCTTTTCCTATGCTTTAAATGCAATTCCAATCTACCTCCTGAAATCGGTTTCCTGCAATTCTACCCCGCTTTCAAGTCCTCTTGGCAGCCTTACTTCAGTATATTTTTGGACGATAGCTGTCATTTATAACTCTGCAGGTTTGTGAATTACAGTGCCCCGAGCTCCTTTCTTCAACTCGCTTTCTTGTGAGCTGGCCGCAACACCGCAGGATTGCTTCAGGCCCTAATCTGGTTCCGGCACGGCACGCTGAGCCTTTGGTTAATTCCTCTTCCTGGTGGGAAATGAGAGTTAAATTTGCCCGTCCACACACCTCCAACTAGTCTCTCATTGGTTCTCCCTATTCCTGTTCATCTTCCGCAGAAACTGCAAACTGGGCCAAACAGGAGGTTAAAGGCACTGACTCTCCAAGTCGGGAGAGTGTTAGTAAAGCGTCTGGAATGTTGCACCCGAGTACCAGGGTACGAGAACTGAGACATACTTGAACACGTCTCACGATCACATGGTTGATCATACTCAGGGTTCCACATGCATGTTTTAGCTGAAGGAAGAATCCCTTAATCCTGGAGAGTTGAGACCCTTGGAATGTGTACCATGAAATATGACTTCAAAGGGTCTTCATTTGCTCACCGAACCTCTCCAATCCTATCACTGCTGCGTTTATGACCCTGTACACACGCTTGATTCTCTTTTGGAGACATAGCAATCCATAGGTTTTAAGATACTTACTAGTCAGGTACATTCTTAGGCGTTTAATATGGGGTGTTGAGTCCATTTCGTTGAGCAAGGAGTAGCTCTTGTCTATTCCATATTTGGTTTAAGGAACTTTATCTGTGCTCATTTCAATCTCTGGTTTTATGCAGCACCCCAACTCACCTTTCCCCTTAAGCCAGCATAAGTTGGTTTTCTAAATTTGAGACCCTCTTCTGTTTTGTAATCCAGTTCCTGTGTAGCCAAGTTTACATTCCGTGTATTAGTGATATCTTATGATGTTTCTTTTTCTGTGTGACTTATTTCAGTTAGAATCATCATACCTGAATCCACTCATTATGCTGCTACGGGCCTGATGACATAGATTTCATTGCTGAGTGATATTGCATTGTACGTAAGTACCACAACTTCTTTATCCATTTTTCACTTTCTGCGATATTGAACTTGTACCGTAAACGAGGTTCTTGTAAACAGAGCCGTCCCAAACTTTGGGGTGGCTGTGTCTTTTTGATTTTAATTTCCCTAAGCTATAGGACCATAAGTGGAAGTGCCCTAGACTCTGTTGCTTTGTTTTTTAGATGTTTCAGGAAACACCATACACTTCTCCCGAGTGGCTGTTGGCAATTTACATCCCGCCCATCAGCATAACAAGGCTCCCAGTTCTCCATGGCCTGTCCTGCCTTTCTGGATTTTACACTTTTTTCAGATGGCCCTTTTGACCGGGGGGAAGTGAGACTTCATTTTAGTGCAGATTTTCTTTGCAAGCTTGCTTGGTTGGCCAAAAAGGGCGTATGCGTTTTTTCATGAATATATTCAGGAAAAAATGCATACGCCCTTTTTGGCCAAGTGCATCATTGTCGATGTTCTGCCTCTTTTCCTATGATTTATATGCAATTCCAGTCTACCTCCTGAAATGGGTTTCCTGCAATTCTGCCCCGCGTTCAAGTCCTCTTGGTAGCCTTACTTCAGTGTATTTTTGGACGATAACTGTCATTTATAACTCTGCAGGTTTGTGAATTACTGTGCCCCTGAGTTCCTTTCTTCAACTCGCTTTCTTGTGAGCTGGCCGCAACACCGCAGGATTGCTTCAGACCCTAATCTGGTTCCGGCACGGCACGTTGAGCCTTTGGTTAATTCCTCTTCCTGGTGGGAAATGAGAGTTAAATTTGCCCGTCCAGACACCTCCAGCTAGTCTCTCATTGGTTCTCCCTATTCCTGTTCATCTTCCGCAGAAATTGCAAACTGGGCCAAACAGGAGGTTAAAGGCACTGACTCTCCAAGTCGGGAGAGTGTTAGTAAAGCATCTGGAATGTTGCACCTGAGTACCAGGGGGCGAAAACTGAGACATATTTGAACACGTCTCCCGATCACACGGTTGATCATACTCTGGGTTCCACATGCATGTTTTAGCTGAAGGAAGAATCCCTTAAACCTGGAGAGTTGAGACCCGTGGAATGGGTACCATGCAATATGATTTCAAAGGGTCTTCATTTGCTCACCGAACCTCTCCAATCCTATCACTGCTGCTTTTATGCCCCTGTACACACGCTTGATTCTCTTTCACAGACATAGCTATCTATAGGTTTTAAGATACTTACTAGTCAGGTACATCCTTAGGCGTTTAATATGGGGTGATGAGTCCATTTCGTTGAGCAAGGAGTAGCTCTTGTCTATTCCATATTTGGTTTAAGGAACTTTATCTGTGCTCATTTCAATCTCTGGTTTTATGCAGCACCCCAACTCACCTTTCCCCTTAAGCAAGCATAAGTTATTTTTCTAAATTTGAGACCCTCTTCTGTTTTGTAATCCAGTTCCTGTGTAGCCAAGTTTACATTCCGTGTATTAGTCATATCTTATGATGTTTCTTTTTCTGTGTGACTTATTTCAGTTAGAATCATCATACCTGAATCCACTCATTATGCTGCTACGGGCCTGATGACATAGATTTCATTGCTGAGTGATATTGCATTGTACGTAAGTACCACAACTTCTTTATCCATTTTTCACTTTCTGCGATATTGAACTTGTACCGTAAACGAGGTTCTTGTAAACAGAGCCGTCCCAAACTTTGGGGTGGCTGTGTCTTTTTGATTTTAATTTCCCTAAGCTATAGGACCATAAGTGGACGTGCCCTAGGCTCTGTTGCTTTGTTTTTTAGATGTTTCAGGAAACACCATACACTTCTCCCAAGTGGCTGTTGGCAATTTACATCCCGCCCATCAGCATAACAAGGCTCCCAGTTCTCCATGGCCTGTCCTGCCTTTCTGGATTTTACACTTTATTCAGATGGCCCTTTTGACCTGGGGGAAGTGAGACTTCATTGTAGTGCAGATTTCCTTTGCAAGCTTGCTTGGTTGGCCAAAAAGGGCGTACGCGTTTTTTCCTGAATATATTCAGGAAAAAACGCATACGCCCTATTTGGCCAAGTGCATCATTGTCGACGTTCTGTCTCTTTTCCTATGCTTTCAATGCAATTCCAGTCTACCTCCTGAAATCGGTTTCCTGCAATTCTGCCCCGCTTTCAAGTCCTCTTGGCAGCCTTACTTCAGTATATTTTTCGACGATAGCTGTCATTTATAACTCTGCAGGTTTGTGAATTACAGTGCCCCTGAGCTCCTTTCTTCAACTCGCTTTCTTGTGAGCTGGCCGCAACACCGCAGGATTGCTTCAGGCCCTAATCTGGTTCCGGCACAGCACGCTGAGCCTTTGGTGAATTCCTCTTCCTGGTGGGAAATGAGAGTTAAATTTGCCCGTCCAGACACCTCCAGCTAGTCTCTCATTGGTTCTCCCTATTCCTGTTCATCTTCCGCAGAAATTGCAAACTGGGCCAAACAGGAAGTTAAAGGCACTGACTCTCCAAGTCGGGAGAGTGTTAGTAAAGCATCTGGAATGTTGCACCCGAGTAGCAGGTGACGAAAACTGAGACATATTGGAACACGTCTCCCGATCACACGGTTGATCATAGTCTGGGTTCCACATGCATGTTTTAGCTGAAGGAAGAATCCCTTAAACCTGGAGAGTTGAGACCCGTGGAATGGGTACCATGCAATATGACTTCAAAGGGTCTTCATTTGCTCACCGAACCTCTCCAATCCTATCACTGCTGCATTTATGCCCCTATACACACGCTTGATTCTCTTTCAGAGACATAGCAATCCATAAGTTTTAAGATACTTACTAGTCAGGTACATTCTTAGGCGTTTAATATGGGGTGTTGAGTCCATTTCGTTGAGCAAGGAGTAGCTCTTGTCTATTCCATATTTGGCTTAAGGAACTTTATCTGTGCTCATTTCAATCTCTGGTTTTATGCAGCACCCCAACTCACCTTTCCCGTTAAGCCAGCATAAGTTGGTTTTCTAAATTTGAGACCCCCTTCTGTTTTGTAATCCAGTTCCTGTGTAGCCAAGTTTACATTCCGTGTATTAGTGATATCTTATGATGTTTCTTTTTCTGAGTGACTTATTTCAGTTAGAATCATCATACCTGAATCCACTCATTATGCTGCTACGGGACTGATGACATAGATTTCATTGCTGAGTGATATTGCATTGTACGTAAGTACCACAACTTCTTTATCCATTTTTCACTTTCTGCGATATTGAACTTGTACCGTAAACGAGGTTCTTGTAAACAGAGCCGTCCCAAACTTTGGGGTGGCTGTGTCTTTTTGATTTTAATTTCCCTAAGCTATAGGACCATAAGTGGAAGTGCCCTAGGCTCTGTTGCTTTGTTTTTTAGATATTTCAGGAAACACCATACACTTCTCCCGAGTGGCTGTTGGCAATTTACATCCCGCCCATCAGCATAACAAGGCTCCCAGTTCTCCATGGCCTGTCCTGCCTTTCTGGATTTTACACTTTTTTCAGATGGCCCTTTTGACCGGGAGAAGTGAGACTTCATTGTAGTGCAGATTTCCTTTGCAAGCTTGCTTGGTTGGCCAAAAAGAGCGTATGCGTTTTTTCCTGAATATATTCAGGAAAAAACGCATACGCCCTTTTTGACCAAGTGCATCATTGTCGATGTTCTGTCTCTTTTCCTATGATTTATATGCAATTCCAGTCTACCTCCTGAAATGGGTTTCCTGCAATTCTGCCCGGCGTTCAAGTCCTCTTGGTAGCCTTACTTCAGTGTATTTTTGGACGATAACTGTCATTTATAACTCTGCAGGTTTGTGAATTACAGTGCCCCTGAGTTTCTTTCTTCAACTCGCTTTCTTGTGAGCTGGCCGCAACACCGCAGGATTGCTTCAGACCCTAATCTGGTTCCGGCACGGCACGCTGAGCCTTTGGTTAATTCCTCTTCCTGGTGGGAAATGAGAGTTAAATTTGCCCGTCCAGACACCTCCAGCTAGTCTCTCATTGGTTCTCCCTATTCCTGTTCATCTTCCGCAGAAACTGCAAACTGGGCCAAACAGGAGGTTAAAGGCACTGACTCTCCAAGTCGGGAGAGTGTTAGTAAAGCATCTGGAATGTTGCACCCGAGTACCAGGGTACGAGAACTGAGACATACTTGAACAGGTCTCACGATCACATGGTTGATCATACTCAGGGTTCCACATGCATGTTTTAGCTGAAGGAAGAATCCCTTAATCCTGGAGAGTTGAGACCCTTGGAATGTGTACCATGCAATATGACTTCAAAGGGTCTTCATTTGCTCACCGAACCTCTCCAATCCTATCACTGCTGCGTTTATGCCCCTGTACACACGCTTGATTCTCTTTTGGAGACATAGCAATCCATAGGTTTTAAGATACTTACTAGTCAGGTACATTCTTAGGCGTTTAATATGGGGTGTTGAGTCCATTTCGTTGAGCAAGGAGTAGCTCTTGTCTATTCCATATTTGGTTTAAGGAACTTTATCTGTGCTCATTTCAATCTCTGGTTTTATGCAGCACCCCAACTCACCTTTCCCCTTAAGCCAGCATAAGTTGGTTTTCTAAATTTGAGACCCCCTTCTGTTTTGTAATCCAGTTCCTGTGTAGCCAAGTTTACATTCCGTGTATTAGTGACGTCTTATGATGTTTCTTTTTCTGTGTGACTTATTTCAGTTAGAATCATCATACCTGAATCCACTCATTATGCTGCTACGGGCCTGATGACATAGATTTCATTGCTGAGTGATATTGCATTGTACGTAAGTACCACAACTTCTTTATCCATTTTTCACTTTCTGCGATATTGAACTTGTACCGTAAACGAGGTTCTTGTAAACAGAGCCGTCCCAAACTTTGGGGTGGCTGTGTCTTTTTGATTTTAATTTCCCTAAGCTATAGGACCATAAGTGGAAGTGCCCTAGGCTCTGTTGCTTTGTTTTTTAGATGTTTCAGGAAACACCATACACTTCTCCCAAGTGGCTGTTGGCAATTTACATCCCGCCCATCAGCATAACAAGGCTCCCAGTTCTCCATGGCCTGTCCTGCCTTTCTGGATTTTACACTTTTTTCAGATGGGCCTTTTGACCGGGGGAAGTGAGACTTCATTGTAGTGCAGATTTCCTTTGCAAGCTTGCTTGGTTGGCCAAAAAGGGCGTATGCGTTTTTTCCTGAATATATTCAGGAAAAAACGCATACGCCCTTTTTGGCCAAGTGCATCATTGTGGACGTTCTGCCTCTTTTCCTATGCTTTAAATGCAATTCCAGTCTACCTCCTGAAATGGGTTTCCTGCAATTCTGCCCCGCGTTCATGTCCTCTTGGCAGCCTTACTTCAGTATATTTTTGGACGATAGCTGTCATTTATAACTCTGCAGGTTTGTGAATTACAGTGCCCCTGAGTTCCTTTCTTCAACTCGTTTTCTTGTGAGCTGGCCGCAACACCGCAGGATTGCTTCAGGCCCTAATCTGGTTCCGGCACGGCACGCTGAGCCTTTGGTTAATTCCTCTTCCTGGTGGGAAATGAGAGTTAAATTTGCCCGTCCACACACCTCCAACTAGTCTCTCATTGTTTCTCCCTATTCCTATTCATCTTCCGCAGAAACTGCAAACTGGGCCAAACAGGAGGTTAAAGGCACTGACTCTCCAAGTCGGGAGAGTGTTAGTAAAGCATCTGGAATGTTGCACCCGAGTACCAGGGTACGAGAACTGAGACATACTTGAACAGGTCTCACGATCACATGGTTGATCATACTCAGGGTTCCACATGCATGTTTTAGCTGAAGGAAGAATCCCTTAATCCTGGAGAGTTGAGACCCTTGGAATGTGTACCATGCAATATGACTTCAAAGGGTCTTCATTTGCTCACCGAACCTCTCCAATCCTATCACTGCTGCGTTTATGCCCCTGTACACACGCTTGATTCTCTTTTGGAGACATAGCAATCCATAGGTTTTAAGATACTTACTAGTCGGGTACATTCTTAGGCGTTTAATATGGGGTGTTGAGTCCATTTCGTTGAGCAAGGAGTAGCTCTTGTCTATTCCATATTTGGTTTAAGGAACTTTATCTGTGCTCATTTCAATCTCTGGTTTTATGCAGCACCCCAACTCACCTTTCCCCTTAAGCCAGCATAAGTTGGTTTTTTAAATTTGAGACCCCCTTCTGTTTTGTAATCCAGTTCCTGTGTAGCCAAGTTTACATTCCGTGTATTAGTGATATCTTATGATGTTTCTTGTTCTGTGTGACTTATTTCAGTTAGAATCATCATACCTGAATCCACTCATTATGCTGCTACGGGCCTGATGACATAGATTTCATTGCTGAGTGATATTGCATTGTACGTAAGTACCACAACTTCTTTATCCATTTTTCACTTTCTGCGATATTGAACTTGTACCGTAAACGAGGTTCTTGTAAACAGAGCCGTCCCAAACTTTGGGGTGGCTGTGTCTTTTTGATTTTAATTTCCCTAAGCTATAGGACCATAAGTGGAAGTGCCCTAGGCTCTGTTGCTTTGTTTTTTAGATGTTTCAGGAAACACCATACACTTCTCCCCAGTGGCTGTTGGCAATTTACATCCCGCCCATCAGCATAACAAGGCTCCCAGTTCTCCATGGCCTGTCCTGCCTTTCTGGATTTTACACTTTTTTCAGATGGCCCTTTTGACCGGGGGAAGTGAGACTTCATTGTAGTGCAGATTTCCTTTGCAAGCTTGCTTGGTTGGCCAAAAAGGGCGTATGCGTTTTTTCCTGAATATATTCAGGAAAAAACGCATACGCCCTTTTTGGCCAAGTGCATCATTGTGGACGTTCTGCCTCTTTTCCTATGCTTTAAATGCAATTCCAGTCTACCTCCTGAAATGGGTTTCCTGCAATTCTGCCCCGCGTTCATGTCCTCTTGGCAGCCTTACTTCAGTATATTTTTGGACGATAGCTGTCATTTATAACTCTGCAGGTTTGTGAATTACAGTGCCCCTGAGTTCCTTTCTTCAACTCGTTTTCTTGTGAGCTGGCCGCAACACCGCAGGATTGCTTCAGGCCCTAATCTCGTTCCGGCACGGCACGCTGAGCCTTTGGTTAATTCCTCTTCCTGGTGGGAAATGAGAGTTAAATTTGCCCGTCCACACACCTCCAACTAGTCTCTCATTGTTTCTCCCTATTCCTGTTCATCTTCCGCAGAAACTGCAAACTGGGCCAAACAGGAGGTTAAAGGCACTGACTCTCCAAGTCGGGAGAGTGTTAGTAAAGCGTCTGGAATGTTGCACCCGAGTACCAGGGTACGAGAACTGAGACATACTTGAACACGTCTCACGATCACATGGTTGATCATACTCAGGGTTCCACATGCATGTTTTAGCTGAAGGAAGAATCCCTTAAACCTGGAGAGTTGAGACCCTTGGAATGGGTACCATGCAATATGACTTCAAAGGGTCTTCATTTGCTCACCGAACCTCTCCAATCCTATCACTGCTGCGTTTATGCCCCTGTACACACGCTTGATTCTCTTTTGGAGACATAGCAATCCATAGGTTTTAAGATACTTACTAGTCAGGTACATTCTTAGGCGTTTAATATGGGGTGTTGAGTCCATTTCATTGAGCAAGGAGTAGCTCTTGTCTATTCCATATTTGGTTTAAGGAACTTTATCTGTGCTCATTTCAATCTCTGGTTTTATGCAGCACCCCAACTCACCTTTCCCCTTAAGCCAGCATAAGTTGGTTTTCTAAATTTGAGACCCTCTTCTGTTTTGTAATCCAGTTCCTGTGTAGCCAAGTTTACATTCCGTGTATTAGTGATATCTTATGATGTTTCTTTTTCTGTGTGACTTATTTCAGTTAGAATCATCATACCTGAATCCACTCATTATGCTGCTACGGGCCTGATGACATAGATTTCATTGCTGAGTGATATTGCATTGTACGTAAGTACCACAACTTCTTTCTCCATTTTTCACTTTCTGCGATATTGAACTTGTACCGTAAACGAGGTTCTTGTAAACAGAGCCGTCCCAAACTTTGGGGTGGCTGTGTCTTTTTGATTTTAATTTCCGTAAGCTATAGGACCATAAGTGGAAGTGCCCTAGGCTCTGTTGCTTTGTTTTTTAGATGTTTCAGGAAACACCATACACTTCTCCCCAGTGGCTGTTGGCAATTTACATCCCGCCCATCAGCATAACAAGGCTCCCAGTTCTCCATGGCCTGTCCTGCCTTTCTGGATTTTACACTTTTTTCAGATGGCCCTTTTGACCGGGGGAAGTGAGACTTCATTGTAGTGCAGATTTCCTTTGCAAGCTTGCTTGGTTGGCCAAAAAGGGCGTATGCGTTTTTTCATGAATATATTCAGGAAAAAACGCATACGCACTTTTTGGCCAAGTGCATCATTGTGGACGTTCTGCGTCTTTTCCTATGCTTTAAATGCAATTCCAATCTACCTCCTGAAATCGGTTTCCTGCAATTCTACCCCGCTTTCAAGTCCTCTTGGCAGCCTTACTTCAGTATATTTTTGGATGATAGCTGTCATTTATAACTCTGAAGGTTTGTGAATTACAGTGCCCCGAGCTCCTTTCTTCAACTCGCTTTCTTGTGAGCTGGCCGCAACACCGCAGGATTGCTTCAGGCCCTAATCTGGTTCCGGCACGGCACGCTGAGCCTTTGGTTAATTCCTCTTCCTGGTGGGAAATGAGAGTTAAATTTGCCCGTCCAGACACCTCCAGCTAGTCTCTCATTGGTTCTCCCTATTCCTGTTCATCTTCCGCAGAAATTGCAAACTGGGCCAAACAGGAGGTTAAAGGCACTGACTCTCCAAGTCGGGAGAGTGTTAGTAAAGCATCTGGAATGTTGCACCCGAGTACCAGGGGACGAAAACTGAGACATATTGGAAAACGTCTCCCGATCACACGGTTGATCATAGTCTGGGTTCCACATGCATGTTTTAGCTGAAGGAAGAATCCCTTAAACCTGGAGAGTTGAGACCTGTGGAATGGGTACCATGCAATATGACTTCAAAGGGTCTTCATTTGCTCACCGAACCTCTCCAATCCTATCACTGCTGCTTTTATGCCCCTGTACACACGCTTGATTCTCTTTCACAGACATAGCTATCTATAGGTTTTAAGATACTTACTAGTCAGGTACATTCTTAGGCGTTTAATATGGGGTGATGAGTCCATTTCGTGGAGCAAGGAGTAGCTCTTGTCTATTACATATTTGGTTTAAGGAACTTTATCTGTGCTCATTTCAATGTCTGGTTTTATGCAGCACCCCAACTCACCTTTCCCCTTAAGCAAGCATAAGTTATTTTTCTAAATTTGAGACCCTCTTCTGTTTTGTAATCCAGTTCCTGTGTAGCCAAATTTACATTCCGTGTATTAGTGATATCTTATGATGTTTCTTTTTCTGTGTGACTTATTTCAGTTAGAATCATCATACCTGAATCCACTCATTATGCTGCTACGGGCCTGATGACATAGATTTCATTGCTGAGTGATATTGCATTGTACGTAAGTACCACAACTTCTTTATCCATTTTTCACTTTCTGTGATATTGAACTTGTACCGTAAACGAGGTTCTTGTAAACAGAGCCGTCCCAAACTTTGGGGTGGCTGTGTCTTTTTTATTTTAATTTCCCTAAGCTATAGGACCATAAGTGGACGTGCCCTAGGCTCTGTTGCTTTGTTTTTTAGATGTTTCAGGAAACACCATACACTTCTCCCGAGTGGCTGTTGGCAATTTACATCCCGCCCATCAGCATAACAAGGCTCCCAGTTCTCCATGGCCTGTCCTGCCTTTCTGGATTTTACACTTTATTCAGATGGCCCTTTTGACCGGGGGGAAGTGAGACTTCATTGTAGTGCAGATTTCCTTTGCAAGCTTGCTTGGTTGGCCAAAAAGGGCGTATGCGTTTTTTCCTGAATATATTCAGGAAAAAACGCATACGCCCTATTTGTCCAAGTGCATCATTGTCGACGTTCTGTCTCTTTTCCTATGCTTTCAATGCAATTCCAGTCTACCTCCTGAAATCGGTTTCCTGCAATTCTGCCCCGCGTTCAAGTACTCTTGGCAGCCTTACTTCAGTATATTTTTGGACGATAGCTGTCATTTATAACTCTGCAGGTTTGTGAATTACAGTGCCCCTGAGCTCCTTTCTTCAACTCGCTTTCTTGTGAGCTGGCCGCAACACCGCAGGATTGCTTCAGGCCCTAATCTGGTTCCGGCACGGCACGCTGAGCCTTTGGTGAATTCCTCTTCCTGGTGGGAAATGAGAGTTAAATTTGCCCGTCCAGACACCTCCAGCTAGTCTCTCATTGGTTCTCCCTATTCCTGTTCATCTTCCGCAGAAATTGCAAACTGGGCCAAACAGGAGGTTAAAGGCACTGACTCTCCAAGTCGGGAGAGTGTTAGTAAAGCATCTGGAATGTTGCACCCGAGTACCAGGGGACGAAAACTGAGATATATTGGAACACGTCTCCCGATCACACGGTTGATCATAGTCTGGGTTCCACATGCATGTTTTAGCTGAAGGAAGAATCCCTTAAACCTGGAGAGTTGAGACCTGTGGAATGGGTACCATGCAATATGACTTCAAAGGGTCTTCATTTGCTCACCGAACCTCTCCAATCCTATCACTGCTGCTTTTATGCCCCTGTACACACGCTTGATTCTCTTTCACAGACATAGCTATCTATAGGTTTTAAGATACTTACTAGTCAGGTACATTCTTAGGCGTTTAATATGGGGTGATGAGTCCATTTCGTGGAGCAAGGAGTAGCTCTTGTCTATTACATATTTGGTTTAAGGAACTTTATCTGTGCTCATTTCAATGTCTGGTTTTATGCAGCACCCCAACTCACCTTTCCCCTTAAGCAAGCATAAGTTATTTTTCTAAATTTGAGACCCTCTTCTGTTTTGTAATCCAGTTCCTGTGTAGCCAAGTTTACATTCCGTGTATTAGTGATATCTTATGATGTTTCTTTTTCTGTGTGACTTATTTCAGTTAGAATCATCATACCTGAATCCACTCATTATGCTGCTACGGGCCTGATGACATAGATTTCATTGCTGAGTGATATTGCATTGTACGTAAGTACCACAACTTCTTTATCCATTTTTCACTTTCTGTGATATTGAACTTGTACCGTAAACGAGGTTCTTGTAAAGAGAGCTGTCCGAAACTTTGGGGTGGCTTTTCCTTTTTGATTTTAATTTCCGTAAGCTATAGGACCATAAGTGGAAGTGCCCTAGGCTCTGTTGCTTTGTTTTTTAGATGTTTCAGGAAACACCATACACTTCTCCCCAGTGGCTGTTGGCAATTTACATCCCGCCCATCAGCATAACAAGGCTCCCAGTTCTCCATGGCCTGTCCTGCCTTTCTGGATTTTACACTTTTTTCAGATGGCCCTTTTGACCGGGGGAAGTGAGACTTCATTGTAGTGCAGATTTCCTTTGCAAGCTTGCTTGGTTGGCCAAAAAGGGCGTATGCGTTTTTTCCTGAATATATTCAGGAAAAAACGCATACGCACTTTTTGACCAAGTGCATCATTGTGGACGTTCTGCCTCTTTTCCTATGCTTTAAATGCAATTCCAGTCTACCTCCTGAAATGGGTTTCCTGCAATTCTGCCCCGCGTTCAAGTCCTCTTGGCAGCCTTACTTCAGTATATTTTTGGACGATAGCTGTCATTTATAACTCTGCAGGTTTGTGAATTACAGTGCCCCTGAGCTCCTTTCTTCAACTCGTTTTCTTGTGAGCTGGCCGCAACACCGCAGGATTGCTTCAGGCCCTAATCTGGTTCCGGCACGGCACGCTGAGCCTTTGGTTAATTCCTCTTCCTGGTGGGAAATGAGAGTAAATTTGCCCGTCCAGACACCTCCAGCTAGTCTCTCATTGGTTCTCCCTATTCCTGTTCATCTTCCGCAGAAATTGCAAACTGGGCCAAACAGGAGGTTAAAGGCACTGACTCTCCAAGTCGGGAGAGTGTTAGTAAAGCGTCTGGAATGTTGCACCCGAGTACCAGGGTACGAGAACTGAGACATACTTGAACACGTCTCACGATCACATGGTTGATCATACTCAGGGTTCCACATGCATGTTTTAGCTGAAGGAAGAATCCCTTAATCCTGGAGAGTTGAGACCCTTGGAATGGGTACCATGCAATATGACTTCAAAGGGTCTTCATTTGCTCACCGAACCTCTCCAATCCTATCACTGCTGCGTTTATGCCCCTGTACACACACTTGATTCTCTTTTGGAGACATAGCAATCCATAGGTTTTAAGATACTTACTAGTCAGGTACATTCTTAGGCGTTTAATATGGGGTGTTAAGTCCATTTCGTTGAGCAAGGAGTAGCTCTTGTCTATTCCATATTTGGTTTAAGGAACTTTATCTGTGCTCATTTCAATCTCTGGTTTTATGCAGCACCCCAACTCACCTTTCCCCTTAAGCCAGCATAAGTTGGTTTTCTAAATTTGAGACCCTCTTCTGTTTTGTAATCCAGTTCCTGTGTAGCCAAGTTTACATTCCGTGTATTAGTGATATCTTATGATGTTTCTTTTTCTGTGTGACTTATTTCAGTTAGAATCATCATACCTGAATCCACTCATTATGCTGCTACGGGCCTGATGACATAGATTTCATTGCTGAGTGATATTGCATTGTACGTAAGTACCACAACTTCTTTATCCATTTTTCACTTTCTGCGATATTGAACTTGTACCGTAAACGAGGTTCTTGTAAACAGAGCCGTCCCAAACTTTGGGGTGGCTGTGTCTTTTTTATTTTAATTTCCCTAAGCTATAGGACCATAAGTGGAAGTGCCCTAGGCTCTGTTGCTTTGTTTTTTAGATGTTTCAGGAAACACCATACACTTCTCCCAAGTGGCTGTTGGCAATTTACATCCCGCCCATCAGCATAACAAGGCTCCCAGTTCTCCATGGCCTGTCCTGCCTTTCTGGATTTTACACGTTTTTCAGATTGCCCTTTTGACCGGGGGGAAGTGAGACTTCATTGTAGTGCAGATTTCCTTTGCAAGCTGGCTTGGTTGGCCAAAAAGGGCGTATGCGTTTTTTCCTGAATATATTCAGGAAAAAACGCATACGCACTTTTTGGCCAAGTGCATCATTGTGGACGTTCTGCGTCTTTTCCTATGCTTTAAATGCAATTCCAATCTACCTCCTGAAATCGGTTTCCTGCAATTCTACCCCGCTTTCAAGTCCTCTTGGCAGCCTTACTTCAGTATATTTTTGGACGATAGCTGTCATTTATAACTCTGCAGGTTTGTGAATTACAGTGCCCCGAGCTCCTTTCTTCAACTCGCTTTCTTGTGAGCTGGCCGCAACACCGCAGGATTGCTTCAGGCCCTAATCTGGATCCGGCACGGCACGCTGAGCGTTTGGTTAATTCCTCTTCCTGGTGGGAAATGAGAGTTAAATTTGCCCGTCCAGACACCTCCAGCTAGTCTCTCATTGGTTCTCCCTATTCCTGTTCATCTTCCGCAGAAATTGCAAACTGGGCCAAACAGGAGGTTAAAGGCACTGACTCTCCAAGTCGGGAGAGTGTTAGTAAAGCATCTGGAATGTTGCACCTGAGTACCAGGGGACGAAAACTGAGACATATTTGAACACGTCTCCCGATCACACGGTTGATCATACTCTGGGTTCCACATGCATGTTTTAGCTGAAGGAAGAATCCCTTAAACCTGGAGAGTTGAGACCCGTGGAATGGGTACCATGCAATATGACTTCAAAGGGTCTTCATTTGCTCACCGAACCTCTCCAATCCTATCACTGCTGCTTTTATGCCCCTGTACACACGCTTGATTCTCTTTCACAGACATAGCTATCTATAGGTTTTAAGATACTTACTAGTCAGGTACATTCTTAGGCGTTTAATATGGGGTGATGAGTCCATTTCGTGGAGCAAGGAGTAGCTCTTGTCTATTACATATTTGGTTTAAGGAACTTTATCTGTGCTCATTTCAATGTCTGGTTTTATGCAGCACCCCAACTCACCTTTCCCCTTAAGCAAGCATAAGTTATTTTTCTAAATTTGAGACCCTCTTCTGTTTTGTAATCCAGTTCCTGTGTAGCTAAGTTTACATTCCGTGTATTAGTGATATCTTATGATGTTTCTTTTTCTGTGTGACTTATTTCAGTTAGAATCATCATACCTGAATCCACTCATTATGCTGCTACGGGCCTGATGACATAGATTTCATTGCTGAGTGATATTGCATTGTACGTAAGTACCACAACTTCTTTATCCATTTTTCACTTTCTGTGATATTGAACTTGTACCGTAAACGAGGTTCTTGTAAACAGAGCCGTCCCAAACTTTGGGGTGGCTGTGTCTTTTTTATTTTAATTTCCCTAAGCTATAGGACCATAAGTGGACGTGCCCTAGGCTCTGTTGCTTTGTTTTTTAGATGTTTCAGGAAACACCATACACTTCTCCCGAGTGGCTGTTGGCAATTTACATCCCGCCCATCAGCATAACAAGGCTCCCAGTTCTCCATGGCCTGTCCTGCCTTTCTGGATTTTACACTTTATTCAGATGGCCCTTTTGACCGGGGGGAAGTGAGACTTCATTGTAGTGCAGATTTCCTTTGCAAGCTTGCTTGGTTGGCCAAAAAGGGCGTATGCGTTTTTTCCTGAATATATTCAGGAAAAAACGCATACGCCCTATTTGTCCAAGTGCATCATTGTCGACGTTCTGTCTCTTTTCCTATGCTTTCAATGCAATTCCAGTCTACCTCCTGAAATCGGTTTCCTGCAATTCTGCCCCGCGTTCAAGTACTCTTGGCAGCCTTACTTCAGTATATTTTTGGACGATAGCTGTCATTTATAACTCTGCAGGTTTGTGAATTACAGTGCCCCTGAGCTCCTTTCTTCAACTCGCTTTCTTGTGAGCTGGCCGCAACACCGCAGGATTGCTTCAGGCCCTAATCTGGTTCCGGCACGGCACACTGAGCCTTTGGTGAATTCCTCTTCCTGGTGGGAAATGAGAGTTAAATTTGCCCGGCCAGACACCTCCAGCTAGTCTCTCATTGGTTCTCCCTATTCCTTTTCATCTTCCGCAGAAATTGCAAACTGGGCCAAACAGGAGGTTAAAGGCACTGACTCTCCAAGTCGGGAGAGTGTTAGTAAAGCATCTGGAATGTTGCACCCGAGTACCAGGGGACGAAAACTGAGACATATTGGAAAACGTCTCCCGATCACACGGTTGATCATAGTCTGGGTTCCACATGCATGTTTTAGCTGAAGGAAGAATCCCTTAAACCTGGAGAGTTGAGACCCGTGGAATGGGTACCATGCAATATGACTTCAAAGGGTCTTCATTTGCTCACCGAACCTCTCCAATCCTATCACTGCTGCTTTTATGCCCCTGTACACACGCTTGATTCTCTTTCACAGACATAGCTATCTATAGGTTTTAAGATACTTACTAGTCAGGTACATTCTTAGGCGTTTAATATGGGGTGATGAGTCCATTTCGTGGAGCAAGGAGTAGCTCTTGTCTATTACATATTTGGTTTAAGGAACTTTATCTGTGCTCATTTCAATGTCTGGTTTTATGCAGCACCCCAACTCACCTTTCCCCTTAAGCAAGCATAAGTTATTTTTCTAAATTTGAGACCCTCTTCTGTTTTGTAATCCAGTTCCTGTGTAGCCAAGTTTACATTCCGTGTATTAGTGATATCTTATGATGTTTCTTTTTCTGTGTGACTTATTTCAGTTAGAATCATCATACCTGAATCCACTCATTATGCTGCTACGGGCCTGATGACATAGATTTCATTGCTGAGTGATATTGCATTGTACGTAAGTACCACAACTTCTTTATCCATTTTTCACTTTCTGTGATATTGAACTTGTACCGTAAACGAGGTTCTTGTAAACAGAGCCGTCCCAAACTTTGGGGTGGCTGTGTCTTTTTTATTTTAATTTCCCTAAGCTATAGGACCATAAGTGGAAGTGCCCTAGGCTCTGTTGCTTTGTTTTTTAGATGTTTCAGGAAACACCATACACTTCTCCCGAGTGGCTGTTGGCAATTTACATCCCGCCCATCAGCATAACAAGGCTCCCAGTTCTCCATGGCCTGTCCTGCCTTTCTGGATTTTACACTTTATTCAGATGGCCCTTTTGACCGGGGGGAAGTGAGACTTCATTGTAGTGCAGATTTCCTTTGCAAGCTTGCTTGGTTGGCCAAAAAGGGCGTATGCGTTTTTTCCTGAATATATTCAGGAAAAAACGCATACGCCCTATTTGTCCAAGTGCATCATTGTCGACGTTCTGTCTCTTTTCCTATGCTTTCAATGCAATTCCAGTCTACCTCCTGAAATCGGTTTCCTGCAATTCTGCCCCGCGTTCAAGTACTCTTGGCAGCCTTACTTCAGTATATTTTTGGACGATAGCTGTCATTTATAACTCTGCAGGTTTGTGAATTACAGTGCCCCTGAGCTCCTTTCTTCAACTCGCTTTCTTGTGAGCTGGCCGCAACACCGCAGGATTGCTTCAGGCCCTAATCTGGTTCCGGCACGGCACGCTGAGCCTTTGGTGAATTCCTCTTCCTGGTGGGAAATGAGAGTTAAATTTGCCCGTCCAGACACCTCCAGCTAGTCTCTCATTGGTTCTCCCTATTCCTGTTCATCTTCCGCAGAAATTGCAAACTGGGCCAAACAGGAGGTTAAAGGCACTGACTCTCCAAGTCGGGAGAGTGTTAGTAAAGCATCTGGAATGTTGCACCCGAGTACCAGGGGACGAAAACTGAGATATATTGGAACACGTCTCCCGATCACACGGTTGATCATAGTCTGGGTTCCACATGCATGTTTTAGCTGAAGGAAGAATCCCTTAAACCTGGAGAGTTGAGACCTGTGGAATGGGTACCATGCAATATGACTTCAAAGGGTCTTCATTTGCTCACCGAACCTCTCCAATCCTATCACTGCTGCTTTTATGCCCCTGTACACACGCTTGATTCTCTTTCACAGACATAGCTATCTATAGGTTTTAAGATACTTACTAGTCAGGTACATTCTTAGGCATTTAATATGGGGTGATGAGTCCATTTCGTGGAGCAAGGAGTAGCTCTTGTCTATTACATATTTGGTTTAAGGAACTTTATCTGTGCTCATTTCAATGTCTGGTTTTATGCAGCACCCCAACTCACCTTTCCCCTTAAGCAAGCATAAGTTATTTTTCTAAATTTGAGACCCTCTTCTGTTTTGTAATCCAGTTCCTGTGTAGCCAAGTTTACATTCCGTGTATTAGTGATATCTTATGATGTTTCTTTTTCTGTGTGACTTATTTCAGTTAGAATCATCATACCTGAATCCACTCATTATGCTGCTACGGGCCTGATGACATAGATTTCATTGCTGAGTGATATTGCATTGTACGTAAGTACCACAACTTCTTTATCCATTTTTCACTTTCTGTGATATTGAACTTGTACCGTAAACGAGGTTCTTGTAAAGAGAGCTGTCCGAAACTTTGGGGTGGCTTTTCCTTTTTGATTTTAATTTCCGTAAGCTATAGGACCATAAGTGGAAGTGCCCTAGGCTCTGTTGCTTTGTTTTTTAGATGTTTCAGGAAACACCATACACTTCTCCCCAGTGGCTGTTGGCAATTTACATCCCGCCCATCAGCATAACAAGGCTCCCAGTTCTCCATGGCCTGTCCTGCCTTTCTGGATTTTACACTTTTTTCAGATGGCCCTTTTGACCGGGGGAAGTGAGACTTCATTGTAGTGCAGATTTCCTTTGCAAGCTTGCTTGGTTGGCCAAAAAGGGCGTATGCGTTTTTTCCTGAATATATTCAGGAAAAAACGCATACGCACTTTTTGACCAAGTGCATCATTGTGGACGTTCTGCCTCTTTTCCTATGCTTTAAATGCAATTCCAGTCTACCTCCTGAAATGGGTTTCCTGCAATTCTGCCCCGCGTTCAAGTCCTCTTGGCAGCCTTACTTCAGTATATTTTTGGACGATAGCTGTCATTTATAACTCTGCAGGTTTGTGAATTACAGTGCCCCTGAGCTCCTTTCTTCAACTCGTTTTCTTGTGAGCTGGCCGCAACACCGCAGGATTGCTTCAGGCCCTAATCTGGTTCCGGCACGGCACGCTGAGCCTTTGGTTAATTCCTCTTCCTGGTGGGAAATGAGAGTAAATTTGCCCGTCCAGACACCTCCAGCTAGTCTCTCATTGGTTCTCCCTATTCCTGTTCATCTTCCGCAGAAATTGCAAACTGGGCCAAACAGGAGGTTAAAGGCACTGACTCTCCAAGTCGGGAGAGTGTTAGTAAAGCGTCTGGAATGTTGCACCCGAGTACCAGGGTACGAGAACTGAGACATACTTGAACACGTCTCACGATCACATGGTTGATCATACTCAGGGTTCCACATGCATGTTTTAGCTGAAGGAAGAATCCCTTAATCCTGGAGAGTTGAGACCCTTGGAATGGGTACCATGCAATATGACTTCAAAGGGTCTTCATTTGCTCACCGAACCTCTCCAATCCTATCACTGCTGCGTTTATGCCCCTGTACACACACTTGATTCTCTTTTGGAGACATAGCAATCCATAGGTTTTAAGATACTTACTAGTCAGGTACATTCTTAGGCGTTTAATATGGGGTGTTAAGTCCATTTCGTTGAGCAAGGAGTAGCTCTTGTCTATTCCATATTTGGTTTAAGGAACTTTATCTGTGCTCATTTCAATCTCTGGTTTTATGCAGCACCCCAACTCACCTTTCCCCTTAAGCCAGCATAAGTTGGTTTTCTAAATTTGAGACCCTCTTCTGTTTTGTAATCCAGTTCCTGTGTAGCCAAGTTTACATTCCGTGTATTAGTGATATCTTATGATGTTTCTTTTTCTGTGTGACTTATTTCAGTTAGAATCATCATACCTGAATCCACTCATTATGCTGCTACGGGCCTGATGACATAGATTTCATTGCTGAGTGATATTGCATTGTACGTAAGTACCACAACTTCTTTATCCATTTTTCACTTTCTGCGATATTGAACTTGTACCGTAAACGAGGTTCTTGTAAACAGAGCCGTCCCAAACTTTGGGGTGGCTGTGTCTTTTTTATTTTAATTTCCCTAAGCTATAGGACCATAAGTGGAAGTGCCCTAGGCTCTGTTGCTTTGTTTTTTAGATGTTTCAGGAAACACCATACACTTCTCCCAAGTGGCTGTTGGCAATTTACATCCCGCCCATCAGCATAACAAGGCTCCCAGTTCTCCATGGCCTGTCCTGCCTTTCTGGATTTTACACGTTTTTCAGATTGCCCTTTTGACCGGGGGGAAGTGAGACTTCATTGTAGTGCAGATTTCCTTTGCAAGCTGGCTTGGTTGGCCAAAAAGGGCGTATGCGTTTTTTCCTGAATATATTCAGGAAAAAACGCATACGCACTTTTTGGCCAAGTGCATCATTGTCGACGTTCTGTCTCTTTTCCTATGCTTTCAATGCAATTCCAGTCTACCTCCTGAAATCGGTTTCCTGCAATTCTGCCCCGCGTTCAAGTACTCTTGGCAGCCTTACTTCAGTATATTTTTGGACGATAGCTGTCATTTATAACTCTGCAGGTTTGTGAATTACAGTGCCCCTGAGCTCCTTTCTTCAACTCGTTTTCTTGTGAGCTGGCCGCAACACCGCAGGATTGCTTCAGGCCCTAATCTGGTTCCGGCACGGCACGCTGAGCCTTTGGTGAATTCCTCTTCCTGGTGGGAAATGAGAGTTAAATTTGCCCGTCCAGACACCTCCAGCTAGTCTCTCATTGGTTCTCCCTATTCCTGTTCATCTTCCGCAGAAATTGCAAACTGGGCCAAACAGGAGGTTAAAGGCACTGACTCTCCAAGTCGGGAGAGTGTTAGTAAAGCATCTGGAATGTTGCACCCGAGTACCAGGGGACGAAAACTGAGATATATTGGAACACGTCTCCCGATCACACGGTTGATCATAGTCTGGGTTCCACATGCATGTTTTAGCTGAAGGAAGAATCCCTTAAACCTGGAGAGTTGAGACCTGTGGAATGGGTACCATGCAATATGACTTCAAAGGGTCTTCATTTGCTCACCGAACCTCTCCAATCCTATCACTGCTGCTTTTATGCCCCTGTACACACGCTTGATTCTCTTTCACAGACATAGCTATCTATAGGTTTTAAGATACTTACTAGTCAGGTACATTCTTAGGCGTTTAATATGGGGTGATGAGTCCATTTCGTGGAGCAAGGAGTAGCTCTTGTCTATTACATATTTGGTTTAAGGAACTTTATCTGTGCTCATTTCAATGTCTGGTTTTATGCAGCACCCCAACTCACCTTTCCCCTTAAGCAAGCATAAGTTATTTTTCTAAATTTGAGACCCTCTTCTGTTTTGTAATCCAGTTCCTGTGTAGCCAAGTTTACATTCCGTGTATTAGTGATATCTTATGATGTTTCTTTTTCTGTGTGACTTATTTCAGTTAGAATCATCATACCTGAATCCACTCATTATGCTGCTACGGGCCTGATGACATAGATTTCATTGCTGAGTGATATTGCATTGTACGTAAGTACCACAACTTCTTTATCCATTTTTCACTTTCTGTGATATTGAACTTGTACCGTAAACGAGGTTCTTGTAAAGAGAGCTGTCCGAAACTTTGGGGTGGCTTTTCCTTTTTGATTTTAATTTCCGTAAGCTATAGGACCATAAGTGGAAGTGCCCTAGGCTCTGTTGCTTTGTTTTTTAGATGTTTCAGGAAACACCATACACTTCTCCCCAGTGGCTGTTGGCAATTTACATCCCGCCCATCAGCATAACAAGTCTCCCAGTTCTCCATGGCCTGTCCTGCCTTTCTGGATTTTACACTTTTTTCAGATGGCCCTTTTGACCGGGGGAAGTGAGACTTCATTGTAGTGCAGATTTCCTTTGCAAGCTTGCTTGGTTGGCCAAAAAGGGCGTATGCGTTTTTTCCTGAATATATTCAGGAAAAAACGCATACGCACTTTTTGACCAAGTGCATCATTGTGGACGTTCTGCCTCTTTTCCTATGCTTTAAATGCAATTCCAGTCTACCTCCTGAAATGGGTTTCCTGCAATTCTGCCCCGCGTTCAAGTCCTCTTGGCAGCCTTACTTCAGTATATTTTTGGACGATAGCTGTCATTTATAACTCTGCAGGTTTGTGAATTACAGTGCCCCTGAGCTCCTTTCTTCAACTCGTTTTCTTGTGAGCTGGCCGCAACACCGCAGGATTGCTTCAGGCCCTAATCTGGTTCCGGCACGGCACGCTGAGCCTTTGGTTAATTCCTCTTCCTGGTGGGAAATGAGAGTAAATTTGCCCGTCCAGACACCTCCAGCTAGTCTCTCATTGGTTCTCCCTATTCCTGTTCATCTTCCGCAGAAATTGCAAACTGGGCCAAACAGGAGGTTAAAGGCACTGACTCTCCAAGTCGGGAGAGTGTTAGTAAAGCGTCTGGAATGTTGCACCCGAGTACCAGGGTACGAGAACTGAGACATACTTGAACACGTCTCACGATCACATGGTTGATCATACTCAGGGTTCCACATGCATGTTTTAGCTGAAGGAAGAATCCCTTAATCCTGGAGAGTTGAGACCCTTGGAATGGGTACCATGCAATATGACTTCAAAGGGTCTTCATTTGCTCACCGAACCTCTCCAATCCTATCACTGCTGCGTTTATGCCCCTGTACACACACTTGATTCTCTTTTGGAGACATAGCAATCCATAGGTTTTAAGATACTTACTAGTCAGGTACATTCTTAGGCGTTTAATATGGGGTGTTAAGTCCATTTCGTTGAGCAAGGAGTAGCTCTTGTCTATTCCATATTTGGTTTAAGGAACTTTATCTGTGCTCATTTCAATCTCTGGTTTTATGCAGCACCCCAACTCACCTTTCCCCTTAAGCCAGCATAAGTTGGTTTTCTAAATTTGAGACCCTCTTCTGTTTTGTAATCCAGTTCCTGTGTAGCCAAGTTTACATTCCGTGTATTAGTGATATCTTATGATGTTTCTTTTTCTGTGTGACTTATTTCAGTTAGAATCATCATACCTGAATCCACTCATTATGCTGCTACGGGCCTGATGACATAGATTTCATTGCTGAGTGATATTGCATTGTACGTAAGTACCACAACTTCTTTATCCATTTTTCACTTTCTGCGATATTGAACTTGTACCGTAAACGAGGTTCTTGTAAACAGAGCCGTCCCAAACTTTGGGGTGGCTGTGTCTTTTTTATTTTAATTTCCCTAAGCTATAGGACCATAAGTGGAAGTGCCCTAGGCTCTGTTGCTTTGTTTTTTAGATGTTTCAGGAAACACCATACACTTCTCCCAAGTGGCTGTTGGCAATTTACATCCCGCCCATCAGCATAACAAGGCTCCCAGTTCTCCATGGCCTGTCCTGCCTTTCTGGATTTTACACGTTTTTCAGATTGCCCTTTTGACCGGGGGGAAGTGAGACTTCATTGTAGTGCAGATTTCCTTTGCAAGCTGGCTTGGTTGGCCAAAAAGGGCGTATGCGTTTTTTCCTGAATATATTCAGGAAAAAACGCATACGCACTTTTTGGCCAAGTGCATCATTGTCGACGTTCTGTCTCTTTTCCTATGCTTTCAATGCAATTCCAGTCTACCTCCTGAAATCGGTTTCCTGCAATTCTGCCCCGCGTTCAAGTACTCTTGGCAGCCTTACTTCAGTATATTTTTGGACGATAGCTGTCATTTATAACTCTGCAGGTTTGTGAATTACAGTGCCCCTGAGCTCCTTTCTTCAACTCGCTTTCTTGTGAGCTGGCCGCAACACCGCAGGATTGCTTCAGGCCCTAATCTGGTTCCGGCACGGCACGCTGAGCCTTTGGTGAATTCCTCTTCCTGGTGGGAAATGAGAGTTAAATTTGCCCGTCCAGACACCTCCAGCTAGTCTCTCATTGGTTCTCCCTATTCCTGTTCATCTTCCGCAGAAATTGCAAACTGGGCCAAACAGGAGGTTAAAGGCACTGACTCTCCAAGTCGGGAGAGTGTTAGTAAAGCATCTGGAATGTTGCACCCGAGTACCAGGGGACGAAAACTGAGATATATTGGAACACGTCTCCCGATCACACGGTTGATCATAGTCTGGGTTCCACATGCATGTTTTAGCTGAAGGAAGAATCCCTTAAACCTGGAGAGTTGAGACCTGTGGAATGGGTACCATGCAATATGACTTCAAAGGGTCTTCATTTGCTCACCGAACCTCTCCAATCCTATCACTGCTGCTTTTATGCCCCTGTACACACGCTTGATTCTCTTTCACAGACATAGCTATCTATAGGTTTTAAGATACTTACTAGTCAGGTACATTCTTAGGCGTTTAATATGGGGTGATGAGTCCATTTCGTGGAGCAAGGAGTAGCTCTTGTCTATTACATATTTGGTTTAAGGAACTTTATCTGTGCTCATTTCAATGTCTGGTTTTATGCAGCACCCCAACTCACCTTTCCCCTTAAGCAAGCATAAGTTATTTTTCTAAATTTGAGACCCTCTTCTGTTTTGTAATCCAGTTCCTGTGTAGCCAAGTTTACATTCCGTGTATTAGTGATATCTTATGATGTTTCTTTTTCTGTGTGACTTATTTCAGTTAGAATCATCATACCTGAATCCACTCATTATGCTGCTACGGGCCTGATGACATAGATTTCATTGCTGAGTGATATTGCATTGTACGTAAGTACCACAACTTCTTTATCCATTTTTCACTTTCTGTGATATTGAACTTGTACCGTAAACGAGGTTCTTGTAAAGAGAGCTGTCCGAAACTTTGGGGTGGCTTTTCCTTTTTGATTTTAATTTCCGTAAGCTATAGGACCATAAGTGGAAGTGCCCTAGGCTCTGTTGCTTTGTTTTTTAGATGTTTCAGGAAACACCATACACTTCTCCCCAGTGGCTGTTGGCAATTTACATCCCGCCCATCAGCATAACAAGGCTCCCAGTTCTCCATGGCCTGTCCTGCCTTTCTGGATTTTACACTTTTTTCAGATGGCCCTTTTGACCGGGGGAAGTGAGACTTCATTGTAGTGCAGATTTCCTTTGCAAGCTTGCTTGGTTGGCCAAAAAGGGCGTATGCGTTTTTTCCTGAATATATTCAGGAAAAAACGCATACGCACTTTTTGACCAAGTGCATCATTGTGGACGTTCTGCCTCTTTTCCTATGCTTTAAATGCAATTCCAGTCTACCTCCTGAAATGGGTTTCCTGCAATTCTGCCCCGCGTTCAAGTCCTCTTGGCAGCCTTACTTCAGTATATTTTTGGACGATAGCTGTCATTTATAACTCTGCAGGTTTGTGAATTACAGTGCCCCTGAGCTCCTTTCTTCAACTCGTTTTCTTGTGAGCTGGCCGCAACACCGCAGGATTGCTTCAGGCCCTAATCTGGTTCCGGCACGGCACGCTGAGCCTTTGGTTAATTCCTCTTCCTGGTGGGAAATGAGAGTAAATTTGCCCGTCCAGACACCTCCAGCTAGTCTCTCATTGGTTCTCCCTATTCCTGTTCATCTTCCGCAGAAATTGCAAACTGGGCCAAACAGGAGGTTAAAGGCACTGACTCTCCAAGTCGGGAGAGTGTTAGTAAAGCGTCTGGAATGTTGCACCCGAGTACCAGGGTACGAGAACTGAGACATACTTGAACACGTCTCACGATCACATGGTTGATCATACTCAGGGTTCCACATGCATGTTTTAGCTGAAGGAAGAATCCCTTAATCCTGGAGAGTTGAGACCCTTGGAATGGGTACCATGCAATATGACTTCAAAGGGTCTTCATTTGCTCACCGAACCTCTCCAATCCTATCACTGCTGCGTTTATGCCCCTGTACACACACTTGATTCTCTTTTGGAGACATAGCAATCCATAGGTTTTAAGATACTTACTAGTCAGGTACATTCTTAGGCGTTTAATATGGGGTGTTAAGTCCATTTCGTTGAGCAAGGAGTAGCTCTTGTCTATTCCATATTTGGTTTAAGGAACTTTATCTGTGCTCATTTCAATCTCTGGTTTTATGCAGCACCCCAACTCACCTTTCCCCTTAAGCCAGCATAAGTTGGTTTTCTAAATTTGAGACCCTCTTCTGTTTTGTAATCCAGTTCCTGTGTAGCCAAGTTTACATTCCGTGTATTAGTGATATCTTATGATGTTTCTTTTTCTGTGTGACTTATTTCAGTTAGAATCATCATACCTGAATCCACTCATTATGCTGCTACGGGCCTGATGACATAGATTTCATTGCTGAGTGATATTGCATTGTACGTAAGTACCACAACTTCTTTATCCATTTTTCACTTTCTGCGATATTGAACTTGTACCGTAAACGAGGTTCTTGTAAACAGAGCCGTCCCAAACTTTGGGGTGGCTGTGTCTTTTTTATTTTAATTTCCCTAAGCTATAGGACCATAAGTGGAAGTGCCCTAGGCTCTGTTGCTTTGTTTTTTAGATGTTTCAGGAAACACCATACACTTCTCCCAAGTGGCTGTTGGCAATTTACATCCCGCCCATCAGCATAACAAGGCTCCCAGTTCTCCATGGCCTGTCCTGCCTTTCTGGATTTTACACGTTTTTCAGATTGCCCTTTTGACCGGGGGGAAGTGAGACTTCATTGTAGTGCAGATTTCCTTTGCAAGCTGGCTTGGTTGGCCAAAAAGGGCGTATGCGTTTTTTCCTGAATATATTCAGGAAAAAACGCATACGCCCTTTTTGGCCAAGTGCATCATTGTGGACGTTCTGCCTCTTTTCCTATGCTTTAAATGCAATTCCAGTCTACCTCCTGAAATGGGTTTCCTGCAATTCTGCCCCGCGTTCAAGTCCTCTTGGCAGCCTTACTTCAGTATATTTTTGGACGATAGCTGTCATTTATAACTCTGCAGGTTTGTGAATTACAGTGCCCCGAGCTCCTTTCTTCAACTCGCTTTCTTGTGAGCTGGCCGCAACACCGCAGGATTGCTTCAGGCCCTAATCTGGATCCGGCACGGCACGCTGAGCGTTTGGTTAATTCCTCTTCCTGGTGGGAAATGAGAGTTAAATTTGCCCGTCCAGACACCTCCAGCTAGTCTCTCATTGGTTCTCCCTATTCCTGTTCATCTTCCGCAGAAATTGCAAACTGGGCCAAACAGGAGGTTAAAGGCACTGACTCTCCAAGTCGGGAGAGTGTTAGTAAAGCATCTGGAATGTTGCACCTGAGTACCAGGGGACGAAAACTGAGACATATTTGAACACGTCTCCCGATCACACGGTTGATCATACTCTGGGTTCCACATGCATGTTTTAGCTGAAGGAAGAATCCCTTAAACCTGGAGAGTTGAGACCCGTGGAATGGGTACCATGCAATATGACTTCAAAGGGTCTTCATTTGCTCACCGAACCTCTCCAATCCTATCACTGCTGCTTTTATGCCCCTGTACACACGCTTGATTCTCTTTCACAGACATAGCTATCTATAGGTTTTAAGATACTTACTAGTCAGGTACATTCTTAGGCGTTTAATATGGGGTGATGAGTCCATTTCGTGGAGCAAGGAGTAGCTCTTGTCTATTACATATTTGGTTTAAGGAACTTTATCTGTGCTCATTTCAATGTCTGGTTTTATGCAGCACCCCAACTCACCTTTCCCCTTAAGCAAGCATAAGTTATTTTTCTAAATTTGAGACCCTCTTCTGTTTTGTAATCCAGTTCCTGTGTAGCCAAGTTTACATTCCGTGTATTAGTGATATCTTATGATGTTTCTTTTTCTGTGTGACTTATTTCAGTTAGAATCATCATACCTGAATCCACTCATTATGCTGCTACGGGCCTGATGACATAGATTTCATTGCTGAGTGATATTGCATTGTACGTAAGTACCACAACTTCTTTATCCATTTTTCACTTTCTGTGATATTGAACTTGTACCGTAAACGAGGTTCTTGTAAAGAGAGCTGTCCGAAACTTTGGGGTGGCTTTTCCTTTTTGATTTTAATTTCCGTAAGCTATAGGACCATAAGTGGAAGTGCCCTAGGCTCTGTTGCTTTGTTTTTTAGATGTTTCAGGAAACACCATACACTTCTCCCCAGTGGCTGTTGGCAATTTACATCCCGCCCATCAGCATAACAAGGCTCCCAGTTCTCCATGGCCTGTCCTGCCTTTCTGGATTTTACACTTTTTTCAGATGGCCCTTTTGACCGGGGGAAGTGAGACTTCATTGTAGTGCAGATTTCCTTTGCAAGCTTGCTTGGTTGGCCAAAAAGGGCGTATGCGTTTTTTCCTGAATATATTCAGGAAAAAACGCATACGCCCTTTTTGACCAAGTGCATCATTGTGGACGTTCTGCCTCTTTTCCTATGCTTTAAATGCAATTCCAGTCTACCTCCTGAAATGGGTTTCCTGCAATTCTGCCCCGCGTTCAAGTCCTCTTGGCAGCCTTACTTCAGTATATTTTTGGACGATAGCTGTCATTTATAACTCTGCAGGTTTGTGAATTACAGTGCCCCTGAGCTCCTTTCTTCAACTCGTTTTCTTGTGAGCTGGCCGCAACACCGCAGGATTGCTTCAGGCCCTAATCTGGTTCCGGCACGGCACGCTGAGCCTTTGGTTAATTCCTCTTCCTGGTGGGAAATGAGAGTAAATTTGCCCGTCCAGACACCTCCAGCTAGTCTCTCATTGGTTCTCCCTATTCCTGTTCATCTTCCGCAGAAATTGCAAACTGGGCCAAACAGGAGGTTAAAGGCACTGACTCTCCAAGTCGGGAGAGTGTTAGTAAAGCGTCTGGAATGTTGCACCCGAGTACCAGGGTACGAGAACTGAGACATACTTGAACACGTCTCACGATCACATGGTTGATCATACTCAGGGTTCCACATGCATGTTTTAGCTGAAGGAAGAATCCCTTAATCCTGGAGAGTTGAGACCCTTGGAATGGGTACCATGCAATATGACTTCAAAGGGTCTTCATTTGCTCACCGAACCTCTCCAATCCTATCACTGCTGCGTTTATGCCCCTGTACACACACTTGATTCTCTTTTGGAGACATAGCAATCCATAGGTTTTAAGATACTTACTAGTCAGGTACATTCTTAGGCGTTTAATATGGGGTGTTGAGTCCATTTCGTTGAGCAAGGAGTAGCTCTTGTCTATTCCATATTTGGTTTAAGGAACTTTATCTGTGCTCATTTCAATCTCTGGTTTTATGCAGCACCCCAACTCACCTTTCCCCTTAAGCCAGCATAAGTTGGTTTTCTAAATTTGAGACCCTCTTCTGTTTTGTAATCCAGTTCCTGTGTAGCCAAGTTTACATTCCGTGTATTAGTGATATCTTATGATGTTTCTTTTTCTGTGTGACTTATTTCAGTTAGAATCATCATACCTGAATCCACTCATTATGCTGCTACGGGCCTGATGACATAGATTTCATTGCTGAGTGATATTGCATTGTACGTAAGTACCACAACTTCTTTATCCATTTTTCACTTTCTGCGATATTGAACTTGTACCGTAAACGAGGTTCTTGTAAACAGAGCCGTCCCAAACTTTGGGGTGGCTGTGTCTTTTTTATTTTAATTTCCCTAAGCTATAGGACCATAAGTGGAAGTGCCCTAGGCTCTGTTGCTTTGTTTTTTAGATGTTTCAGGAAACACCATACACTTCTCCCAAGTGGCTGTTGGCAATTTACATCCCGCCCATCAGCATAACAAGGCTCCCAGTTCTCCATGGCCTGTCCTGCCTTTCTGGATTTTACACGTTTTTCAGATTGCCCTTTTGACCGGGGGGAAGTGAGACTTCATTGTAGTGCAGATTTCCTTTGCAAGCTGGCTTGGTTGGCCAAAAAGGGCGTATGCGTTTTTTCCTGAATATATTCAGGAAAAAACGCATACGCACTTTTTGGCCAAGTGCATCATTGTGGACGTTCTGCGTCTTTTCCTATGCTTTAAATGCAATTCCAATCTACCTCCTGAAATCGGTTTCCTGCAATTCTACCCCGCTTTCAAGTCCTCTTGGCAGCCTTACTTCAGTATATTTTTGGATGATAGCTGTCATTTATAACTCTGCAGGTTTGTGAATTACAGTGCCCCGAGCTCCTTTCTTCAACTCGCTTTCTTGTGAGCTGGCCGCAACACCGCAGGATTGCTTCAGGCCCTAATCTGGATCCGGCACGGCATGCTGAGCGTTTGGTTAATTCCTCTTCCTGGTGGGAAATGAGAGTTAAATTTGCCCGTCCAGACACCTCCAGCTAGTCTCTCATTGGTTCTCCCTATTCCTGTTCATCTTCCGCAGAAATTGCAAACTGGGCCAAACAGGAGGTTAAAGGCACTGACTCTCCAAGTCGGGAGAGTGTTAGTAAAGCATCTGGAATGTTGCACCTGAGTACCAGGGGACGAAAACTGAGACATATTTGAACACGTCTCCCGATCACACGGTTGATCATACTCTGGGTTCCACATGCATGTTTTAGCTGAAGGAAGAATCCCTTAAACCTGGAGAGTTGAGACCCGTGGAATGGGTACCATGCAATATGACTTCAAAGGGTCTTCATTTGCTCACCGAACCTCTCCAATCCTATCACTGCTGCTTTTATGCCCCTGTACACACGCTTGATTCTCTTTCACAGACATAGCTATCTATAGGTTTTAAGATACTTACTAGTCAGGTACATTCTTAGGCGTTTAATATGGGGTGATGAGTCCATTTCGTGGAGCAAGGAGTAGCTCTTGTCTATTACATATTTGGTTTAAGGAACTTTATCTGTGCTCATTTCAATGTCTGGTTTTATGCAGCACCCCAACTCACCTTTCCCCTTAAGCAAGCATAAGTTATTTTTCTAAATTTGAGACCCTCTTCTGTTTTGTAATCCAGTTCCTGTGTAGCCAAGTGTACATTCCGTGTATTAGTGATATCTTATGATGTTTCTTTTTCTGTGTGACTTATTTCAGTTAGAATCATCATACCTGAATCCACTCATTATGCTGCTACGGGCCTGATGACATAGATTTCATTGCTGAGTGATATTGCATTGTACGTAAGTACCACAACTTCTTTATCCATTTTTCACTTTCTGTGATATTGAACTTGTACCGTAAACGAGGTTCTTGTAAAGAGAGCTGTCCGAAACTTTGGGGTGGCTTTTCCTTTTTGATTTTAATTTCCGTAAGCTATAGGACCATAAGTGGAAGTGCCCTAGGCTCTGTTGCTTTGTTTTTTAGATGTTTCAGGAAACACCATACACTTCTCCCCAGTGGCTGTTGGCAATTTACATCCCGCCCATCAGCATAACAAGGCTCCCAGTTCTCCATGGCCTGTCCTGCCTTTCTGGATTTTACACTTTTTTCAGATGGCCCTTTTGACCGGGGGAAGTGAGACTTCATTGTAGTGCAGATTTCCTTTGCAAGCTTGCTTGGTTGGCCAAAAAGGGCGTATGCGTTTTTTCCTGAATATATTCAGGAAAAAACGCATACGCCCTTTTTGACCAAGTGCATCATTGTGGACGTTCTGCCTCTTTTCCTATGCTTTAAATGCAATTCCAGTCTACCTCCTGAAATGGGTTTCCTGCAATTCTGCCCCGCGTTCAAGTCCTCTTGGCAGCCTTACTTCAGTATATTTTTGGACGATAGCTGTCATTTATAACTCTGCAGGTTTGTGAATTACAGTGCCCCTGAGCTCCTTTCTTCAACTCGTTTTCTTGTGAGCTGGCCGCAACACCGCAGGATTGCTTCAGGCCCTAATCTGGTTCCGGCACGGCACGCTGAGCCTTTGGTTAATTCCTCTTCCTGGTGGGAAATGAGAGTAAATTTGCCCGTCCAGACACCTCCAGCTAGTCTCTCATTGGTTCTCCCTATTCCTGTTCATCTTCCGCAGAAATTGCAAACTGGGCCAAACAGGAGGTTAAAGGCACTGACTCTCCAAGTCGGGAGAGTGTTAGTAAAGCGTCTGGAATGTTGCACCCGAGTACCAGGGTACGAGAACTGAGACATACTTGAACACGTCTCACGATCACATGGTTGATCATACTCAGGGTTCCACATGCATGTTTTAGCTGAAGGAAGAATCCCTTAATCCTGGAGAGTTGAGACCCTTGGAATGGGTACCATGCAATATGACTTCAAAGGGTCTTCATTTGCTCACCGAACCTCTCCAATCCTATCACTGCTGCGTTTATGCCCCTGTACACACACTTGATTCTCTTTTGGAGACATAGCAATCCATAGGTTTTAAGATACTTACTAGTCAGGTACATTCTTAGGCGTTTAATATGGGGTGTTGAGTCCATTTCGTTGAGCAAGGAGTAGCTCTTGTCTATTCCATATTTGGTTTAAGGAACTTTATCTGTGCTCATTTCAATCTCTGGTTTTATGCAGCACCCCAACTCACCTTTCCCCTTAAGCCAGCATAAGTTGGTTTTCTAAATTTGAGACCCTCTTCTGTTTTGTAATCCAGTTCCTGTGTAGCCAAGTTTACATTCCGTGTATTAGTGATATCTTATGATGTTTCTTTTTCTGTGTGACTTATTTCAGTTAGAATCATCATACCTGAATCCACTCATTATGCTGCTACGGGCCTGATGACATAGATTTCATTGCTGAGTGATATTGCATTGTACGTAAGTACCACAACTTCTTTATCCATTTTTCACTTTCTGCGATATTGAACTTGTACCGTAAACGAGGTTCTTGTAAACAGAGCCGTCCCAAACTTTGGGGTGGCTGTGTCTTTTTTATTTTAATTTCCCTAAGCTATAGGACCATAAGTGGAAGTGCCCTAGGCTCTGTTGCTTTGTTTTTTAGATGTTTCAGGAAACACCATACACTTCTCCCAAGTGGCTGTTGGCAATTTACATCCCGCCCATCAGCATAACAAGGCTCCCAGTTCTCCATGGCCTGTCCTGCCTTTCTGGATTTTACACGTTTTTCAGATTGCCCTTTTGACCGGGGGGAAGTGAGACTTCATTGTAGTGCAGATTTCCTTTGCAAGCTGGCTTGGTTGGCCAAAAAGGGCGTATGCGTTTTTTCCTGAATATATTCAGGAAAAAACGCATACGCACTTTTTGGCCAAGTGCATCATTGTGGACGTTCTGCGTCTTTTCCTATGCTTTAAATGCAATTCCAATCTACCTCCTGAAATCGGTTTCCTGCAATTCTACCCCGCTTTCAAGTCCTCTTGGCAGCCTTACTTCAGTATATTTTTGGATGATAGCTGTCATTTATAACTCTGCAGGTTTGTGAATTACAGTGCCCCGAGCTCCTTTCTTCAACTCGCTTTCTTGTGAGCTGGCCGCAACACCGCAGGATTGCTTCAGGCCCTAATCTGGATCCGGCACGGCACGCTGAGCGTTTGGTTAATTCCTCTTCCTGGTGGGAAATGAGAGTTAAATTTGCCCGTCCAGACACCTCCAGCTAGTCTCTCATTGGTTCTCCCTATTCCTGTTCATCTTCCGCAGAAATTGCAAACTGGGCCAAACAGGAGGTTAAAGGCACTGACTCTCCAAGTCGGGAGAGTGTTAGTAAAGCATCTGGAATGTTGCACCTGAGTACCAGGGGACGAAAACTGAGACATATTTGAACACGTCTCCCGATCACACGGTTGATCATACTCTGGGTTCCACATGCATGTTTTAGCTGAAGGAAGAATCCCTTAAACCTGGAGAGTTGAGACCCGTGGAATGGGTACCATGCAATATGACTTCAAAGGGTCTTCATTTGCTCACTGAACCTCTCCAATCCTATCACTGCTGCTTTTATGCCCCTGTACACACGCTTGATTCTCTTTCACAGACATAGCTATCTATAGGTTTTAAGATACTTACTAGTCAGGTACATTCTTAGGCGTTTAATATGGGGTGATGAGTCCATTTCGTGGAGCAAGGAGTAGCTCTTGTCTATTACATATTTGGTTTAAGGAACTTTATCTGTGCTCATTTCAATGTCTGGTTTTATGCAGCACCCCAACTCACCTTTCCCCTTAAGCAAGCATAAGTTATTTTTCTAAATTTGAGACCCTCTTCTGTTTTGTAATCCAGTTCCTGTGTAGCCAAGTTTACATTCCGTGTATTAGTGATATCTTATGATGTTTCTTTTTCTGTGTGACTTATTTCAGTTAGAATCATCATACCTGAATCCACTCATTATGCTGCTACGGGCCTGATGACATAGATTTCATTGCTGAGTGATATTGCATTGTACGTAAGTACCACAACTTCTTTATCCATTTTTCACTTTCTGTGATATTGAACTTGTACCGTAAACGAGGTTCTTGTAAAGAGAGCTGTCCGAAACTTTGGGGTGGCTTTTCCTTTTTGATTTTAATTTCCGTAAGCTATAGGACCATAAGTGGAAGTGCCCTAGGCTCTGTTGCTTTGTTTTTTAGATGTTTCAGGAAACACCATACACTTCTCCCCAGTGGCTGTTGGCAATTTACATCCCGCCCATCAGCATAACAAGGCTCCCAGTTCTCCATGGCCTGTCCTGCCTTTCTGGATTTTACACTTTTTTCAGATGGCCCTTTTGACCGGGGGAAGTGAGACTTCATTGTAGTGCAGATTTCCTTTGCAAGCTTGCTTGGTTGGCCAAAAAGGGCGTATGCGTTTTTTCCTGAATATATTCAGGAAAAAACGCATACGCCCTTTTTGACCAAGTGCATCATTGTGGACGTTCTGCCTCTTTTCCTATGCTTTAAATGCAATTCCAGTCTACCTCCTGAAATGGGTTTCCTGCAATTCTGCCCCGCGTTCAAGTCCTCTTGGCAGCCTTACTTCAGTATATTTTTGGACGATAGCTGTCATTTATAACTCTGCAGGTTTGTGAATTACAGTGCCCCTGAGCTCCTTTCTTCAACTCGTTTTCTTGTGAGCTGGCCGCAACACCGCAGGATTGCTTCAGGCCCTAATCTGGTTCCGGCACGGCACGCTGAGCCTTTGGTTAATTCCTCTTCCTGGTGGGAAATGAGAGTAAATTTGCCCGTCCAGACACCTCCAGCTAGTCTCTCATTGGTTCTCCCTATTCCTGTTCATCTTCCGCAGAAATTGCAAACTGGGCCAAACAGGAGGTTAAAGGCACTGACTCTCCAAGTCGGGAGAGTGTTAGTAAAGCGTCTGGAATGTTGCACCCGAGTACCAGGGTACGAGAACTGAGACATACTTGAACACGTCTCACGATCACATGGTTGATCATACTCAGGGTTCCACATGCATGTTTTAGCTGAAGGAAGAATCCCTTAATCCTGGAGAGTTGAGACCCTTGGAATGGGTACCATGCAATATGACTTCAAAGGGTCTTCATTTGCTCACCGAACCTCTCCAATCCTATCACTGCTGCGTTTATGCCCCTGTACACACACTTGATTCTCTTTTGGAGACATAGCAATCCATAGGTTTTAAGATACTTACTAGTCAGGTACATTCTTAGGCGTTTAATATGGGGTGTTGAGTCCATTTCGTTGAGCAAGGAGTAGCTCTTGTCTATTCCATATTTGGTTTAAGGAACTTTATCTGTGCTCATTTCAATCTCTGGTTTTATGCAGCACCCCAACTCACCTTTCCCCTTAAGCCAGCATAAGTTGGTTTTCTAAATTTGAGACCCTCTTCTGTTTTGTAATCCAGTTCCTGTGTAGCCAAGTTTACATTCCGTGTATTAGTGATATCTTATGATGTTTCTTTTTCTGTGTGACTTATTTCAGTTAGAATCATCATACCTGAATCCACTCATTATGCTGCTACGGGCCTGATGACATAGATTTCATTGCTGAGTGATATTGCATTGTACGTAAGTACCACAACTTCTTTATCCATTTTTCACTTTCTGCGATATTGAACTTGTACCGTAAACGAGGTTCTTGTAAACAGAGCCGTCCCAAACTTTGGGGTGGCTGTGTCTTTTTTATTTTAATTTCCCTAAGCTTTAGGACCATAAGTGGAAGTGCCCTAGGCTCTGTTGCTTTGTTTTTTAGATGTTTCAGGAAACACCATACACTTCTCCCAAGTGGCTGTTGGCAATTTACATCCCGCCCATCAGCATAACAAGGCTCCCAGTTCTCCATGGCCTGTCCTGCCTTTCTGGATTTTACACGTTTTTCAGATTGCCCTTTTGACCGGGGGGAAGTGAGACTTCATTGTAGTGCAGATTTCCTTTGCAAGCTGGCTTGGTTGGCCAAAAAGGGCGTATGCGTTTTTTCCTGAATATATTCAGGAAAAAACGCATACGCACTTTTTGGCCAAGTGCATCATTGTGGACGTTCTGCGTCTTTTCCTATGCTTTAAATGCAATTCCAATCTACCTCCTGAAATCGGTTTCCTGCAATTCTGCCCCGCGTTCAAGTCCTCTTGGCAGCCTTACTTCAGTACATTTTTAGACGATAGCTGTCATTTATAACTCTGCAGGTTTGTGAATTACAGTGCCCCTGAGCTCCTTTCTTCAACTCGCTTTCTTGTGAGCTGGCCGCAACACCGCAGGATTGCTTCAGGCCCTAATCTGGATCCGGCACGGCACGCTGAGCGTTTGGTTAATTCCTCTTCCTGGTGGGAAATGAGAGTTAAATTTGCCCGTCCAGACACCTCCAGCTAGTCTCTCATTGGTTCTCCCTATTCCTGTTCATCTTCCGCAGAAATTGCAAACTGGGCCAAACAGGAGGTTAAAGGCACTGACTCTCCAAGTCGGGAGAGTGTTAGTAAAGCATCTGGAATGTTGCACCTGAGTACCAGGGGACGAAAACTGAGACATATTTGAACACGTCTCCCGATCACACGGTTGATCATACTCTGGGTTCCACATGCATGTTTTAGCTGAAGGAAGAATCCCTTAAACCTGGAGAGTTGAGACCCGTGGAATGGGTACCATGCAATATGACTTCAAAGGGTCTTCATTTGCTCACCGAACCTCTCCAATCCTATCACTGCTGCTTTTATGCCCCTGTACACACGCTTGATTCTCTTTCACAGACATAGCTATCTATAGGTTTTAAGATACTTACTAGTCAGGTACATTCTTAGGCGTTTAATATGGGGTGATGAGTCCATTTCGTGGAGCAAGGAGTAGCTCTTGTCTATTACATATTTGGTTTAAGGAACTTTATCTGTGCTCATTTCAATGTCTGGTTTTATGCAGCACCCCAACTCACCTTTCCCCTTAAGCAAGCATAAGTTATTTTTCTAAATTTGAGACCCTCTTCTGTTTTGTAATCCAGTTCCTGTGTAGCCAAGTTTACATTCCGTGTATTAGTGATATCTTATGATGTTTCTTTTTCTGTGTGACTTATTTCAGTTAGAATCATCATACCTGAATCCACTCATTATGCTGCTACGGGCCTGATGACATAGATTTCATTGCTGAGTGATATTGCATTGTACGTAAGTACCACAACTTCTTTATCCATTTTTCACTTTCTGTGATATTGAACTTGTACCGTAAACGAGGTTCTTGTAAAGAGAGCTGTCCGAAAATTTGGGGTGGCTTTTCCTTTTTGATTTTAATTTCCGTAAGCTATAGGACCATAAGTGGAAGTGCCCTAGGCTCTGTTGCTTTGTTTTTTAGATGTTTCAGGAAACACCATACACTTCTCCCCAGTGGCTGTTGGCAATTTACATCCCGCCCATCAGCATAACAAGGCTCCCAGTTCTCCATGGCCTGTCCTGCCTTTCTGGATTTTACACTTTTTTCAGATGGCCCTTTTGACCGGGGGAAGTGAGACTTCATTGTAGTGCAGATTTCCTTTGCAAGCTTGCTTGGTTGGCCAAAAAGGGCGTATGCGTTTTTTCCTGAATATATTCAGGAAAAAACGCATACGCCCTTTTTGACCAAGTGCATCATTGTGGACGTTCTGCCTCTTTTCCTATGCTTTAAATGCAATTCCAGTCTACCTCCTGAAATGGGTTTCCTGCAATTCTGCCCCGCGTTCAAGTCCTCTTGGCAGCCTTACTTCAGTATATTTTTGGACGATAGCTGTCATTTATAACTCTGCAGGTTTGTGAATTACAGTGCCCCTGAGCTCCTTTCTTCAACTCGTTTTCTTGTGAGCTGGCCGCAACACCGCAGGATTGCTTCAGGCCCTAATCTGGTTCCGGCACGGCACGCTGAGCCTTTGGTTAATTCCTCTTCCTGGTGGGAAATGAGAGTAAATTTGCCCGTCCAGACACCTCCAGCTAGTCTCTCATTGGTTCTCCCTATTCCTGTTCATCTTCCGCAGAAATTGCAAACTGGGCCAAACAGGAGGTTAAAGGCACTGACTCTCCAAGTCGGGAGAGTGTTAGTAAAGCGTCTGGAATGTTGCACCCGAGTACCAGGGTACGAGAACTGAGACATACTTGAACACGTCTCACGATCACATGGTTGATCATACTCAGGGTTCCACATGCATGTTTTAGCTGAAGGAAGAATCCCTTAATCCTGGAGAGTTGAGACCCTTGGAATGGGTACCATGCAATATGACTTCAAAGGGTCTTCATTTGCTCACCCAACCTCTCCAATCCTATCACTGCTGCGTTTATGCCCCTGTACACACACTTGATTCTCTTTTGGAGACATAGCAATCCATAGGTTTTAAGATACTTACTAGTCAGGTACATTCTTAGGCGTTTAATATGGGGTGTTGAGTCCATTTCGTTGAGCAAGGAGTAGCTCTTGTCTATTCCATATTTGGTTTAAGGAACTTTATCTGTGCTCATTTCAATCTCTGGTTTTATGCAGCACCCCAACTCACCTTTCCCCTTAAGCCAGCATAAGTTCGTTTTCTAAATTTGAGACCCTCTTCTGTTTTGTAATCCAGTTCCTGTGTAGCCAAGTTTACATTCCGTGTATTAGTGATATCTTATGATGTTTCTTTTTCTGTGTGACTTATTTCAGTTAGAATCATCATACCTGAATCCACTCATTATGCTGCTACGGGCCTGATGACATAGATTTCATTGCTGAGTGATATTGCATTGTACGTAAGTACCACAACTTCTTTATCCATTTTTCACTTTCTGTGATATTGAACTTGTACCGTAAACGAGGTTCTTGTAAAGAGAGCTGTCCGAAACTTTGGGGTGGCTTTTCCTTTTTGATTTTAATTTCCGTAAGCTATAGGACCATAAGTGGAAGTGCCCTAGGCTCTGTTGCTTTGTTTTTTAGATGTTTCAGGAAACACCATACACTTCTCCCCAGTGGCTGTTGGCAATTTACATCCCGCCCATCAGCATAACAAGGCTCCCAGTTCTCCATGGCCTGTCCTGCCTTTCTGGATTTTACACTTTTTTCAGATGGCCCTTTTGACCGGGGGAAGTGAGACTTCATTGTAGTGCAGATTTCCTTTGCAAGCTTGCTTGGTTGGCCAAAAAGGGCGTATGCGTTTTTTCCTGAATATATTCAGGAAAAAACGCATACGCCCTTTTTGACCAAGTGCATCATTGTGGACGTTCTGCCTCTTTTCCTATGCTTTAAATGCAATTCCAGTCTACCTCCTGAAATGGGTTTCCTGCAATTCTGCCCCGCGTTCAAGTCCTCTTGGCAGCCTTACTTCAGTATATTTTTGGACGATAGCTGTCATTTATAACTCTGCAGGTTTGTGAATTACAGTGCCCCTGAGCTCCTTTCTTCAACTCGTTTTCTTGTGAGCTGGCCGCAACACCGCAGGATTGCTTCAGGCCCTAATCTGGTTCCGTCACGGCACGCTGAGCCTTTGGTTAATTCCTCTTCCTGGTGGGAAATGAGAGTAAATTTGCCCGTCCAGACACCTCCAGCTAGTCTCTCATTGGTTCTCCCTATTCCTGTTCATCTTCCGCAGAAATTGCAAACTGGGCCAAACAGGAGGTTAAAGGCACTGACTCTCCAAGTCGGGAGAGTGTTAGTAAAGCGTCTGGAATGTTGCACCCGAGTACCAGGGTACGAGAACTGAGACATACTTGAACACGTCTCACGATCACATGGTTGATCATACTCAGGGTTCCACATGCATGTTTTAGCTGAAGGAAGAATCCCTTAATCCTGGAGAGTTGAGACCCTTGGAATGGGTACCATGCAATATGACTTCAAAGGGTCTTCATTTGCTCACCCAACCTCTCCAATCCTATCACTGCTGCGTTTATGCCCCTGTACACACACTTGATTCTCTTTTGGAGACATAGCAATCCATAGGTTTTAAGATACTTACTAGTCAGGTACATTCTTAGGCGTTTAATATGGGGTGTTGAGTCCATTTCGTTGAGCAAGGAGTAGCTCTTGTCTATTCCATATTTGGTTTAAGGAACTTTATCTGTGCTCATTTCAATCTCTGGTTTTATGCAGCACCCCAACTCACCTTTCCCCTTAAGCCAGCATAAGTTCGTTTTCTAAATTTGAGACCCTCTTCTGTTTTGTAATCCAGTTCCTGTGTAGCCAAGTTTACATTCCGTGTATTAGTGATATCTTATGATGTTTCTTTTTCTGTGTGACTTATTTCAGTTAGAATCATCATACCTGAATCCACTCATTATGCTGCTACGGGCCTGATGACATAGATTTCATTGCTGAGTGATATTGCATTGTACGTAAGTACCACAACTTCTTTATCCATTTTTCACTTTCTGCGGTATTGAACTTGTACCGTAAACGAGGTTCTTGTAAACAGAGCCGTCCCAAACTTTGGGGTGGCTGTGTCTTTTTTATTTTAATTTCCCTAAGCTATAGGACCATAAGTGGAAGTGCCCTAGGCTCTGTTGCTTTGTTTTTTAGATGTTTCAGGAAACACCATACACTTCTCCCAAGTGGCTGTTGGCAATTTACATCCCGCCCATCAGCATAACAAGGCTCCCAGTTCTCCATGGCCTGTCCTGCCTTTCTGGATTTTACACGTTTTTCAGATTGCCCTTTTGACCGGGGGGAAGTGAGACTTCATTGTAGTGCAGATTTCCTTTGCAAGCTGGCTTGGTTGGCCAAAAAGGGCGTATGCGTTTTTTCCTGAATATATTCAGGAAAAAACGCATACGCACTTTTTGGCCAAGTGCATCATTGTGGACGTTCTGCGTCTTTTCCTATGCTTTAAATGCAATTCCAATCTACCTCCTGAAATCGGTTTCCTGCAATTCTACCCCGCTTTCAAGTCCTCTTGGCAGCCTTACTTCAGTATATTTTTGGATGATAGCTGTCATTTATAACTCTGCAGGTTTGTGAATTACAGTGCCCCGAGCTCCTTTCTTCAACTCGCTTTCTTGTGAGCTGGCCGCAACACCGCAGGATTGCTTCAGGCCCTAATCTGGATCCGGCACGGCACGCTGAGCGTTTGGTTAATTCCTCTTCCTGGTGGGAAATGAGAGTTAAATTTGCCCGTCCAGACACCTCCAGCTAGTCTCTCATTGGTTCTCCCTATTCCTGTTCATCTTCCGCAGAAATTGCAAACTGGGCCAAACAGGAGGTTAAAGGCACTGACTCTCCAAGTCGGGAGAGTGTTAGTAAAGCATCTGGAATGTTGCACCTGAGTACCAGGGGACGAAAACTGAGACATATTTGAACACGTCTCCCGATCACACGGTTGATCATACTCTGGGTTCCACATGCATGTTTTAGCTGAAGGAAGAATCCCTTAAACCTGGAGAGTTGAGACCCGTGGAATGGGTACCATGCAATATGACTTCAAAGGGTCTTCATTTGCTCACCGAACCTCTCCAATCCTATCACTGCTGCTTTTATGCCCCTGTACACACGCTTGATTCTCTTTCACAGACATAGCTATCTATAGGTTTTAAGATACTTACTAGTCAGGTACATTCTTAGGCGTTTAATATGGGGTGATGAGTCCATTTCGTGGAGCAAGGAGTAGCTCTTGTCTATTACATATTTGGTTTAAGGAACTTTATCTGTGCTCATTTCAATGTCTGGTTTTATGCAGCACCCCAACTCACCTTTCCCCTTAAGCAAGCATAAGTTATTTTTCTAAATTTGAGACCCTCTTCTGTTTTGTAATCCAGTTCCTGTGTAGCCAAGTTTACATTCCGTGTATTAGTGATATCTTATGATGTTTCTTTTTCTGTGTGACTTATTTCAGTTAGAATCATCATACCTGAATCCACTCATTATGCTGCTACGGGCCTGATGACATAGATTTCATTGCTGAGTGATATTGCATTGTACGTAAGTACCACAACTTCTTTATCCATTTTTCACTTTCTGTGATATTGAACTTGTACCGTAAACGAGGTTCTTGTAAAGAGAGCTGTCCGAAACTTTGGGGTGGCTTTTCCTTTTTGATTTTAATTTCCGTAAGCTATAGGACCATAAGTGGAAGTGCCCTAGGCTCTGTTGCTTTGTTTTTTAGATGTTTCAGGAAACACCATACACTTCTCCCCAGTGGCTGTTGGCAATTTACATCCCGCCCATCAGCATAACAAGGCTCCCAGTTCTCCATGGCCTGTCCTGCCTTTCTGGATTTTACACTTTTTTCAGATGGCCCTTTTGACCGGGGGAAGTGAGACTTCATTGTAGTGCAGATTTCCTTTGCAAGCTTGCTTGGTTGGCCAAAAAGGGCGTATGCGTTTTTTCCTGAATATATTCAGGAAAAAACGCATACGCCCTTTTTGACCAAGTGCATCATTGTGGACGTTCTGCGTCTTTTCCTATGCTTTAAATGCAATTCCAGTCTACCTCCTGAAATGGGTTTCCTGCAATTCTGCCCCGCGTTCAAGTCCTCTTGGCAGCCTTACTTCAGTATATTTTTGGACGATAGCTGTCATTTATAACTCTGCAGGTTTGTGAATTACAGTGCCCCTGAGCTCCTTTCTTCAACTCGTTTTCTTGTGAGCTGGCCGCAACACCGCAGGATTGCTTCAGGCCCTAATCTGGTTCCGGCACGGCACGCTGAGCCTTTGGTTAATTCCTCTTCCTGGTGGGAAATGAGAGTAAATTTGCCCGTCCAGACACCTCCAGCTAGTCTCTCATTGGTTCTCCCTATTCCTGTTCATCTTCCGCAGAAATTGCAAACTGGGCCAAACAGGAGGTTAAAGGCACTGACTCTCCAAGTCGGGAGAGTGTTAGTAAAGCGTCTGGAATGTTGCACCCGAGTACCAGGGTACGAGAACTGAGACATACTTGAACACGTCTCACGATCACATGGTTGATCATACTCAGGGTTCCACATGCATGTTTTAGCTGAAGGAAGAATCCCTTAATCCTGGAGAGTTGAGACCCTTGGAATGGGTACCATGCAATATGACTTCAAAGGGTCTTCATTTGCTCACCGAACCTCTCCAATCCTATCACTGCTGCGTTTATGCCCCTGTACACACACTTGATTCTCTTTTGGAGACATAGCAATCCATAGGTTTTAAGATACTTACTAGTCAGGTACATTCTTAGGCGTTTAATATGGGGTGTTGAGTCCATTTCGTTGAGCAAGGAGTAGCTCTTGTCTATTCCATATTTGGTTTAAGGAACTTTATCTGTGCTCATTTCAATCTCTGGTTTTATGCAGCACCCCAACTCACCTTTCCCCTTAAGCCAGCATAAGTTGGTTTTCTAAATTTGAGACCCTCTTCTGTTTTGTAATCCAGTTCCTGTGTAGCCAAGTTTACATTCCGTGTATTAGTGATATCTTATGATGTTTCTTTTTCTGTGTGACTTATTTCAGTTAGAATCATCATACCTGAATCCACTCATTATGCTGCTACGGGCCTGATGACATAGATTTCATTGCTGAGTGATATTGCATTGTACGTAAGTACCACAACTTCTTTATCCATTTTTCACTTTCTGCGATATTGAACTTGTACCGTAAAGGAGGTTCTTGTAAACAGAGCCGTCCGAAACTTTGGGGTGGCTGTGTCTTTTTTATTTTAATTTCCCTAAGCTATAGGACCATAAGTGGAAGTGCCCTAGGCTCTGTTGCTTTGTTTTTTAGATGTTTCAGGAAACACCATACACTTCTCCCAAGTGGCTGTTGGCAATTTACATCCCGCCCATCAGCATAACAAGGCTCCCAGTTCTCCATGGCCTGTCCTGCCTTTCTGGATTTTACACGTTTTTCAGATTGCCCTTTTGACCGGGGGGAAGTGAGACTTCATTGTAGTGCAGATTTCCTTTGCAAGCTGGCTTGGTTGGCCAAAAAGGGCGTATGCGTTTTTTCCTGAATATATTCAGGAAAAAACGCATACGCACTTTTTGGCCAAGTGCATCATTGTGGACGTTCTGCGTCTTTTCCTATGCTTTAAATGCAATTCCAATCTACCTCCTGAAATCGGTTTCCTGCAATTCTACCCCGCTTTCAAGTCCTCTTGGCAGCCTTACTTCAGTATATTTTTGGATGATAGCTGTCATTTATAACTCTGCAGGTTTGTGAATTACAGTGCCCCGAGCTCCTTTCTTCAACTCGCTTTCTTGTGAGCTGGCCGCAACACCGCAGGATTGCTTCAGGCCCTAATCTGGATCCGGCACGGCACGCTGAGCGTTTGGTTAATTCCTCTTCCTGGTGGGAAATGAGAGTTAAATTTGCCCGTCCAGACACCTCCAGCTAGTCTCTCATTGGTTCTCCCTATTCCTGTTCATCTTCCGCAGAAATTGCAAACTGGGCCAAACAGGAGGTTAAAGGCACTGACTCTCCAAGTCGGGAGAGTGTTAGTAAAGCATCTGGAATGTTGCACCTGAGTACCAGGGGACGAAAACTGAGACATATTTGAACACGTCTCCCGATCACACGGTTGATCATACTCTGGGTTCCACATGCATGTTTTAGCTGAAGGAAGAATCCCTTAAACCTGGAGAGTTGAGACCCGTGGAATGGGTACCATGCAATATGACTTCAAAGGGTCTTCATTTGCTCACCGAACCTCTCCAATCCTATCACTGCTGCTTTTATGCCCCTGTACACACGCTTGATTCTCTTTAAAAGACATAGCTATCTATAGGTTTTAAGATACTTACTAGTCAGGTACATTCTTAGGCGTTTAATATGGGGTGATGAGTCCATTTCGTGGAGCAAGGAGTAGCTCTTGTCTATTACATATTTGGTTTAAGGAACTTTATCTGTGCTCATTTCAATGTCTGGTTTTATGCAGCACCCCAACTCACCTTTCCCCTTAAGCAAGCATAAGTTATTTTTCTAAATTTGAGACCCTCTTCTGTTTTGTAATCCAGTTCCTGTGTAGCCAAGTTTACATTCCGTGTATTAGTGATATCTTATGATGTTTCTTTTTCTGTGTGACTTATTTCAGTTAGAATCATCATACCTGAATCCACTCATTATGCTGCTACGGGCCTGATGACATAGATTTCATTGCTGAGTGATATTGCATTGTACGTAAGTACCACAACTTCTTTATCCATTTTTCACTTTCTGTGATATTGAACTTGTACCGTAAACGAGGTTCTTGTAAAGAGAGCTGTCCGAAACTTTGGGGTGGCTTTTCCTTTTTGATTTTAATTTCCGTAAGCTATAGGACCATAAGTGGAAGTGCCCTAGGCTCTGTTGCTTTGTTTTTTAGATGTTTCAGGAAACACCATACACTTCTCCCCAGTGGCTGTTGGCAATTTACATCCCGCCCATCAGCATAACAAGGCTCCCAGTTCTCCATGGCCTGTCCTGCCTTTCTGGATTTTACACTTTTTTCAGATGGCCCTTTTGACCGGGGGAAGTGAGACTTCATTGTAGTGCAGATTTCCTTTGCAAGCTTGCTTGGTTGGCCAAAAAGGGCGTATGCGTTTTTTCCTGAATATATTCAGGAAAAAACGCATACGCCCTTTTTGACCAAGTGCATCATTGTGGACGTTCTGCCTCTTTTCCTATGCTTTAAATGCAATTCCAGTCTACCTCCTGAAATGGGTTTCCTGCAATTCTGCCCCGCGTTCAAGTCCTCTTGGCAGCCTTACTTCAGTATATTTTTGGACGATAGCTGTCATTTATAACTCTGCAGGTTTGTGAATTACAGTGCCCCTGAGCTCCTTTCTTCAACTCGTTTTCTTGTGAGCTGGCCGCAACACCGCAGGATTGCTTCAGGCCCTAATCTGGTTCCGGCACGGCACGCTGAGCCTTTGGTTAATTCCTCTTCCTGGTGGGAAATGAGAGTAAATTTGCCCGTCCAGACACCTCCAGCTAGTCTCTCATTGGTTCTCCCTATTCCTGTTCATCTTCCGCAGAAATTGCAAACTGGGCCAAACAGGAGGTTAAAGGCACTGACTCTCCAAGTCGGGAGAGTGTTAGTAAAGCGTCTGGAATGTTGCACCCGAGTACCAGGGTACGAGAACTGAGACATACTTGAACACGTCTCACGATCACATGGTTGATCATACTCAGGGTTCCACATGCATGTTTTAGCTGAAGGAAGAATCCCTTAATCCTGGAGAGTTGAGACCCTTGGAATGGGTACCATGCAATATGACTTCAAAGGGTCTTCATTTGCTCACCGAACCTCTCCAATCCTATCACTGCTGCGTTTATGCCCCTGTACACACACTTGATTCTCTTTTGGAGACATAGCAATCCATAGGTTTTAAGATACTTACTAGTCAGGTACATTCTTAGGCGTTTAATATGGGGTGTTGAGTCCATTTCGTTGAGCAAGGAGTAGCTCTTGTCTATTCCATATTTGGTTTAAGGAACTTTATCTGTGCTCATTTCAATCTCTGGTTTTATGCAGCACCCCAACTCACCTTTCCCCTTAAGCCAGCATAAGTTGGTTTTCTAAATTTGAGACCCTCTTCTGTTTTGTAATCCAGTTCCTGTGTAGCCAAGTTTACATTCCGTGTATTAGTGATATCTTATGATGTTTCTTTTTCTGTGTGACTTATTTCAGTTAGAATCATCATACCTGAATCCACTCATTATGCTGCTACGGGCCTGATGACATAGATTTCATTGCTGAGTGATATTGCATTGTACGTAAGTACCACAACTTCTTTATCCATTTTTCACTTTCTGCGATATTGAACTTGTACCGTAAACGAGGTTCTTGTAAACAGAGCCGTCCGAAACTTTGGGGTGGCTGTGTCTTTTTTATTTTAATTTCCCTAAGCTATAGGACCATAAGTGGAAGTGCCCTAGGCTCTGTTGCTTTGTTTTTTAGATGTTTCAGGAAACACCATACACTTCTCCCAAGTGGCTGTTGGCAATTTACATCCCGCCCATCAGCATAACAAGGCTCCCAGTTCTCCATGGCCTGTCCTGCCTTTCTGGATTTTACACGTTTTTCAGATTGCCCTTTTGACCGGGGGGAAGTGAGACTTCATTGTAGTGCAGATTTCCTTTGCAAGCTGGCTTGGTTGGCCAAAAAGGGCGTATGCGTTTTTTCCTGAATATATTCAGGAAAAAACGCATACGCACTTTTTGGCCAAGTGCATCATTGTGGACGTTCTGCGTCTTTTCCTATGCTTTAAATGCAATTCCAATCTACCTCCTGAAATCGGTTTCCTGCAATTCTACCCCGCTTTCAAGTCCTCTTGGCAGCCTTACTTCAGTATATTTTCGGATGATAGCTGTCATTTATAACTCTGCAGGTTTGTGAATTACAGTGCCCCGAGCTCCTTTCTTCAACTCGCTTTCTTGTGAGCTGGCCGCAACACCGCAGGATTGCTTCAGGCCCTAATCTGGATCCGGCACGGCACGCTGAGCGTTTGGTTAATTCCTCTTCCTGGTGGGAAATGAGAGTTAAATTTGCCCGTCCAGACACCTCCAGCTAGTCTCTCATTGGTTCTCCCTATTCCTGTTCATCTTCCGCAGAAATTGCAAACTGGGCCAAACAGGAGGTTAAAGGCACTGACTCTCCAAGTCGGGAGAGTGTTAGTAAAGCATCTGGAATGTTGCACCTGAGTACCAGGGGACGAAAACTGAGACATATTTGAACACGTCTCCCGATCACACGGTTGATCATACTCTGGGTTCCACATGCATGTTTTAGCTGAAGGAAGAATCCCTTAAACCTGGAGAGTTGAGACCCGTGGAATGGGTACCATGCAATATGACTTCAAAGGGTCTTCATTTGCTCACCGAACCTCTCCAATCCTATCACTGCTGCTTTTATGCCCCTGTACACACGCTTGATTCTCTTTCACAGACATAGCTATCTATAGGTTTTAAGATACTTACTAGTCAGGTACATTCTTAGGCGTTTAATATGGGGTGATGAGTCCATTTCGTGGAGCAAGGAGTAGCTCTTGTCTATTACATATTTGGTTTAAGGAACTTTATCTGTGCTCATTTCAATGTCTGGTTTTATGCAGCACCCCAACTCACCTTTCCCCTTAAGCAAGCATAAGTTATTTTTCTAAATTTGAGACCCTCTTCTGTTTTGTAATCCAGTTCCTGTGTAGCCAAGTTTACATTCCGTGTATTAGTGATATCTTATGATGTTTCTTTTTCTGTGTGACTTATTTCAGTTAGAATCATCATACCTGAATCCACTCATTATGCTGCTACGGGCCTGATGACATAGATTTCATTGCTGAGTGATATTGCATTGTACGTAAGTACCACAACTTCTTTATCCATTTTTCACTTTCTGTGATATTGAACTTGTACCGTAAACGAGGTTCTTGTAAAGAGAGCTGTCCGAAACTTTGGGGTGGCTTTTCCTTTTTGATTTTAATTTCCGTAAGCTATAGGACCATAAGTGGAAGTGCCCTAGGCTCTGTTGCTTTGTTTTTTAGATGTTTCAGGAAACACCATACACTTCTCCCCAGTGGCTGTTGGCAATTTACATCCCGCCCATCAGCATAACAAGGCTCCCAGTTCTCCATGGCCTGTCCTGCCTTTCTGGATTTTACACTTTTTTCAGATGGCCCTTTTGACCGGGGGAAGTGAGACTTCATTGTAGTGCAGATTTCCTTTGCAAGCTTGCTTGGTTGGCCAAAAAGGGCGTATGCGTTTTTTCCTGAATATATTCAGGAAAAAACGCATACGCACTTTTTGACCAAGTGCATCATTGTGGACGTTCTGCGTCTTTTCCTATGCTTTAAATGCAATTCCAGTCTACCTCCTGAAATGGGTTTCCTGCAATTCTGCCCCGCTTTCAAGTCCTCTTGGCAGCCTTACTTCAGTATATTTTTGGACGATAGCTGTCATTTATAACTCTGCAGGTTTGTGAATTACAGTGCCCCTGAGCTCCTTTCTTCAACTCGTTTTCTTGTGAGCTGGCCGCAACACCGCAGGATTGCTTCAGGCCCTAATCTGGTTCCGGCACGGCACGCTGAGCCTTTGGTTAATTCCTCTTCCTGGTGGGAAATGAGAGTAAATTTGCCCGTCCAGACACCTCCAGCTAGTCTCTCATTGGTTCTCCCTATTCCTGTTCATCTTCCGCAGAAATTGCAAACTGGGCCAAACAGGAGGTTAAAGGCACTGACTCTCCAAGTCGGGAGAGTGTTAGTAAAGCGTCTGGAATGTTGCACCCGAGTACCAGGGTACGAGAACTGAGACATACTTGAACACGTCTCACGATCACATGGTTGATCATACTCAGGGTTCCACATGCATGTTTTAGCTGAAGGAAGAATCCCTTAATCCTGGAGAGTTGAGACCCTTGGAATGGGTACCATGCAATATGACTTCAAAGGGTCTTCATTTGCTCACCGAACCTCTCCAATCCTATCACTGCTGCGTTTATGCCCCTGTACACACACTTGATTCTCTTTTGGAGACATAGCAATCCATAGGTTTTAAGATACTTACTAGTCAGGTACATTCTTAGGCGTTTAATATGGGGTGTTGAGTCCATTTCGTTGAGCAAGGAGTAGCTCTTGTCTATTCCATATTTGGTTTAAGGAACTTTATCTGTGCTCATTTCAATCTCTGGTTTTATGCAGCACCCCAACTCACCTTTCCCCTTAAGCCAGCATAAGTTGGTTTTCTAAATTTGAGACCCTCTTCTGTTTTGTAATCCAGTTCCTGTGTAGCCAAGTTTACATTCCGTGTATTAGTGATATCTTATGATGTTTCTTTTTCTGTGTGACTTATTTCAGTTAGAATCATCATACCTGAATCCACTCATTATGCTGCTACGGGCCTGATGACATAGATTTCATTGCTGAGTGATATTGCATTGTACGTAAGTACCACAACTTCTTTATCCATTTTTCACTTTCTGCGATATTGAACTTGTACCGTAAACGAGGTTCTTGTAAACAGAGCCGTCCCAAACTTTGGGGTGGCTGTGTCTTTTTTATTTTAATTTCCCTAAGCTATAGGACCATAAGTGGAAGTGCCCTAGGCTCTGTTGCTTTGTTTTTTAGATGTTTCAGGAAACACCATACACTTCTCCCAAGTGGCTGTTGGCAATTTACATCCCGCCCATCAGCATAACAAGGCTCCCAGTTCTCCATGGCCTGTCCTGCCTTTCTGGATTTTACACGTTTTTCAGATTGCCCTTTTGACCGGGGGGAAGTGAGACTTCATTGTAGTGCAGATTTCCTTTGCAAGCTGGCTTGGTTGGCCAAAAAGGGCGTATGCGTTTTTTCCTGAATATATTCAGGAAAAAACGCATACGCACTTTTTGGCCAAGTGCATCATTGTGGACGTTCTGCGTCTTTTCCTATGCTTTAAATGCAATTCCAATCTACCTCCTGAAATCGGTTTCCTGCAATTCTACCCCGCTTTCAAGTCCTCTTGGCAGCCTTACTTCAGTATATTTTTGGATGATAGCTGTCATTTATAACTCTGCAGGTTTGTGAATTACAGTGCCCCGAGCTCCTTTCTTCAACTCGCTTTCTTGTGAGCTGGCCGCAACACCGCAGGATTGCTTCAGGCCCTAATCTGGATCCGGCACGGCACGCTGAGCGTTTGGTTAATTCCTCTTCCTGGTGGGAAATGAGAGTTAAATTTGCCCGTCCAGACACCTCCAGCTAGTCTCTCATTGGTTCTCCCTATTCCTGTTCATCTTCCGCAGAAATTGCAAACTGGGCCAAACAGGAGGTTAAAGGCACTGACTCTCCAAGTCGGGAGAGTGTTAGTAAAGCATCTGGAATGTTGCACCTGAGTACCAGGGGACGAAAACTGAGACATATTTGAACACGTCTCCCGATCACACGGTTGATCATACTCTGGGTTCCACATGCATGTTTTAGCTGAAGGAAGAATCCCTTAAACCTGGAGAGTTGAGACCCGTGGAATGGGTACCATGCAATATGACTTCAAAGGGTCTTCATTTGCTCACCGAACCTCTCCAATCCTATCACTGCTGCTTTTATGCCCCTGTACACACGCTTGATTCTCTTTCACAGACATAGCTATCTATAGGTTTTAAGATACTTACTAGTCAGGTACATTCTTAGGCGTTTAATATGGGGTGATGAGTCCATTTCGTGGAGCAAGGAGTAGCTCTTGTCTATTACATATTTGGTTTAAGGAACTTTATCTGTGCTCATTTCAATGTCTGGTTTTATGCAGCACCCCAACTCACCTTTCCCCTTAAGCAAGCATAAGTTATTTTTCTAAATTTGAGACCCTCTTCTGTTTTGTAATCCAGTTCCTGTGTAGCCAAGTTTACATTCCGTGTATTAGTGATATCTTATGATGTTTCTTTTTCTGTGTGACTTATTTCAGTTAGAATCATCATACCTGAATCCACTCATTATGCTGCTACGGGCCTGATGACATAGATTTCATTGCTGAGTGATATTGCATTGTACGTAAGTACCACAACTTCTTTATCCATTTTTCACTTTCTGTGATATTGAACTTGTACCGTAAACGAGGTTCTTGTAAACAGAGCTGTCCGAAACTTTGGGGTGGCTTTTCCTTTTTGATTTTAATTTCCGTAAGCTATAGGACCATAAGTGGACGTGCCCTAGGCTCTGTTGCTTTGTTTTTTAGATGTTTCAGGAAACACCATACACTTCTCCCCAGTGGCTGTTGGCAATTTACATCCCGCCCATCAGCATAACAAGGCTCCCAGTTCTCCATGGCCTGTCCTGCCTTTCTGGATTTTACACTTTTTTCAGATGGCCCTTTTGACCGGGGGAAGTGAGACTTCATTGTAGTGCAGATTTCCTTTGCAAGCTTGCTTCGTTGGCCAAAAAGGGCGTATGCGTTTTTTCCTGAATATATTCAGGAAAAAACGCATACGCCCTTTTTGACCAAGTGCATCATTGTGGACGTTCTGCCTCTTTTCCTATGCTTTAAATGCAATTCCAGTCTACCTCCTGAAATGGGTTTCCTGCAATTCTGACCCGCGTTCAAGTCCTCTTGGCAGCCTTACTTCAGTATATTTTTGGACGATAGCTGTCATTTATAACTCTGCAGGTTTGTGAATTACAGTGCCCCTGAGCTCCTTTCTTCAACTCGTTTTCTTGTGAGCTGGCCGCAACACCGCAGGATTGCTTCAGGCCCTAATCTGGTTCCGGCACGGCATGCTGAGCCTTTGGTTAATTCCTCTTCCTGGTGGGAAATGAGAGTAAATTTGCCCGTCCAGACACCTCCAGCTAGTCTCTCATTGGTTCTCCCTATTCCTGTTCATCTTCCGCAGAAATTGCAAACTGGGCCAAACAGGAGGTTAAAGGCACTGACTCTCCAAGTCGGGAGAGTGTTAGTAAAGCGTCTGGAATGTTGCACCCGAGTACCAGGGTACGAGAACTGAGACATACTTGAACACGTCTCACGATCACATGGTTGATCATACTCAGAGTTCCACATGCATGTTTTAGCTGAAGGAAGAATCCCTTAATCCTGGAGAGTTGAGACCCTTGGAATGGGTACCATGCAATATGACTTCAAAGGGTCTTCATTTGCTCACCGAACCTCTCCAATCCTATCACTGCTGCGTTTATGCCCCTGTACACACGCTTGATTCTCTTTTGGAGACATAGCAATCCATAGGTTTTAAGATACTTACTAGTCAGGTACATTCTTAGGCGTTTAATATGGGGTGTTGAGTCCATTTCGTTGAGCAAGGAGTAGCTCTTGTCTATTCCATATTTGGTTTAAGGAACTTTATCTGTGCTCATTTCAATCTCTGGTTTTATGCAGCACCCCAACTCACCTTTCCCCTTAAGCCAGCATAAGTTGGTTTTCTAAATTTGAGACCCTCTTCTGTTTTGTAATCCAGTTCCTGTGTAGCCAAGTTTACATTCCGTGTATTAGTGATATCTTATGATGTTTCTTTTTCTGTGTGACTTATTTCAGTTAGAATCATCATACCTGAATCCACTCATTATGCTGCTATGGGCCTGATGACATAGATTTCATTGCTGAGTGATATTGCATTGTACGTAAGTACCACAACTTCTTTCTCCATTTTTCACTTTCTGCGATATTGAACTTGTACCGTAAACGAGGTTCTTGTAAACAGAGCCGTCCCAAACTCTGGGGTGGCTGTGTCTTTTTGATTTTAATTTCCCTAAGCTATAGGACCATAAGTGGAAGTGCCCTAGACTCTGTTGCTTTGTTTTTTAGATGTTTCAGGAAACACCATACACTTCTCCCGAGTGGCTGTTGGCAATTTACATCCTGCCCATCAGCATAACAAGGCTCCCAGTTCTCCATGGCCTGTCCTGCCTTTCTGGATTTTACACTTTTTTCAGATGGCCCTTTTGACCGGGGGGAAGTGAGACTTCATTGTACTGCAGATTTCCTTTGCAAGCTTGCTTGGTTGGCCAAAAAGGGCGTATGCGTTTTTTCCTGAATATATTCAGGAAAAAACGCATACGCCCTTTTTGGCCAAGTGCATCATTGTGGACGTTCTGCCTCTTTTCCTATGCTTTAAATGCAATTCCAGTCTACCTCCTGAAATGGGTTTCCTGCAATTCTGCCCCGCGTTCAAGTCCTCTTGGCAGCCTTACTTCAGTACATTTTTAGACGATAGCTGTCATTTATAACTCTGCAGGTTTGTGAATTACAGTGCCCCTGAGCTCCTTTCTTCAACTCGCTTTCTTGTGAGCTGGCCGCAACACCGCAGGATTGCTTCAGGCCCTAATCTGGTTCCGGCACGGCACGCTGAGCCTTTGGTTAATTCCTCTTCCTGGTGGGAAATGAGAGTTAAATTTGCCCGTCCAGACACCTCCAGCTAGTCTCTCATTGGTTCTCCCTATTCCTGTTCATCTTCCACAGAAATTGCAAACTGGGCCAAACAGGAGGTTAAAGGCACTGACTCTCCAAGTCGGGAGAGTGTTAGTAAAGCATCTGGAATGTTGCACCTGAGTACCAGGGGACGAAAACTGAGACATATTTGAACACGTCTCCCGATCACATGGTTGATCATACTCTGGGTTCCACATGCATGTTTTAGCTGAAGGAAGAATCCCTTAAACCTGGAGAGTTGAGACCCGTGGAATGGGTACCATGCAATATGACTTCAAAGGGTCTTCATTTGCTCACCGAACCTCTCCAATCCTATCACTGCTGCTTTTATGCCCCTGTACACACGCTTGATTCTCTTTCAGAGACATAGCTATCTATAGGTTTTAAGATACTTACTAGTCAGGTACATTCATAGGCGTTTAATATGGGGTGATGAGTCCATTTCGTGGAGCAAGGAGTAGCTCTTGTCTATTACATATTTGGTTTAAGGAACTTTATCTGTGCTCATTTCAATGTCTGGTTTTATGCAGCACCCCAACTCACCTTTCCCCTTAAGAAAGCATAAGTTATTTTTCTAAATTTGAGACCCTCTTCTGTTTTGTAATCCAGTTCCTGTGTAGCCAAGTTTACATTCCGTGTATTAGTGATATCTTATGATGTTTCTTTTTCTGTGTGACTTATTTCAGTTAGAATCATCATACCTGAATCCACTCATTATGCTGCTACGGGCCTGATGACATAGATTTCATTGCTGAGTGATATTGCATTGTACGTAAGTACCACAACTTCTTTATCCATTTTTCACTTTCTGCGATATTGAACTTGTACCGTAAACGAGGTTCTTGTAAACAGAGCCGTCCCAAACTTTGGGGTGGCTGTGTCTTTTTGATTTTAATTTCCCTAAGCTATAGGACCATAAGTGGACGTGCCCTAGGCTCTGTTGCTTTGTTTTTTAGATGTTTCAGGAAACACCATACACTTCTCCCGAGTGGCTGTTGGCAATTTACATCCCGCCCATCAGCATAACAAGGCTCCCAGTTCTCCATGGCCTGTCCTGCCTTTCTGGATTTTACACTTTATTCAGATGGCCCTTTTGACCGGGGGGAAGTGAGACTTCATTGTAGTGCAGATTTCCTTTGCAAGCTTGCTTGGTTGGCCAAAAAGAGCTTATGCATTTTTTCCTGAATATATTCAGGAAAAAACGCATACGCCCTATTTGGCGAAGTGCATCATTGTCGACGTTCTGTCTCTTTTCCTATGCTTTCAATGCAATTCCAGTCTACCTCCTGAAATGGGTTTCCTGCAATTCTGCCCCGCATTCAAGTACTCTTGGCAGCCTTACTTCAGTATATTTTTGGACGATAGCTGTCATTTATAACTCTGCAGGTTTGTGAATTACAGTGCCCCTGAGCTCCTTTCTTCAACTCACTTTCTTGTGAGCTGGCCGCAACACCGCAGGATTGCTTCAGGCCCTAATCTGGTTCCGGCACGGCACACTGAGCCTTTGGTGAATTCCTCTTCCTGGTGGGAAATGAGAGTTAAATTTGCCCGTCCAGACACCTCCAGCTAGTCTCTCATTGGTTCTCCCTATTCCTGTTCATCTTCCGCAGAAATTGCAAACTGGGCCAAACAGGAGGTTAAAGGCACTGACTCTCCAAGTCGGGAGAGTGTTAGTAAACCATCTGGAATGCTGCACCCGAGTACCAGGGGACGAAAACTGAGACATATTGGAACACGTCTCCCGATCACACGGTTGATCATAGTCTGGGTTCCACATGCATGTTTTAGCTGAAGGAAGAATCCCTTAAACCTGGAGAGTTGAGACCCGTGGAATGGGTACCATGCAATATGACTTCAAAGGGTCTTCATTTGCTCACCGAACCTCTCCAATCCTATCACTGCTGCGTTTATGCCCCTATACACACGCTTGATTCTCTTTCAGAGACATAGCAATCCATAGGTTTTAAGATACTTACTAGTCAGGTACATTTTTAGGCGTTTAATATGGGGTGTTGAGTCCATTTCGTTGAGCAAGGAGTAGCTCTTGTCTATTCCATATTTGGCTTAAGGAACTTTATCTGTGCTCATTTCAATCTCTGGTTTTATGCAGCACCTCAACTCACCTTTCCCGTTAAGCCAGCATAAGTTGGTTTTCTAAATTTGAGACCCCCTTCTGTTTTGTAATCCAGTTCCTGTGTAGCCAAGTTTACATTCCGTGTATTAGTGATATCTTATGATGTTTCTTTTTCTGTGTGACTTATTTCAGTTAGAATCATCATACCTGAATCCACTCATTATGCTGCTACGGGCCTGATGACATAGATTTCATTGCTGAGTGATATTGCATTGTACGTAAGTACCACAACTTCTTTATCCATTTTTCACTTTCTGCGATATTGAACTTCTACCGTAAACGAGGTTCTTGTAAACAGAGCTGTCCCAAACTTTGGGGTGGCTTTGTCTTTTTGATTTTAATTTCCGTAAGCTATAGGACCATAAGTGGAAGTGCCCTAGGCTCTGTTGCTTTGTTTTTTAGATGTTTCAGGAAACACCATACACTTCTCCAGAGTGGCTGGTGACAATTTACATCCCGCCCATCAGCATAACAAGGCTCCCAGTTCTCCATGGCCTGTCCTGCCTGTCTGGATTTTACACTTTTTTCAGATGGCCCTTTGGACCGGGGGAAGTGAGACTTCATTGTAGTGCAGATTTCCTTTGCAAGCTTGCTTCGTTGGCCAAAAAGGGCGTATGCGTTTTTTCCTGAATATATTCAGGAAAAAATGCATACGCCCGTTTTGGCCAAGTGCATCATTGTCGACGTTCTGCCTCTTTTCCTATGCTTAAAATGCAATTCCAGTCTACCTCCTGAAATGGGTTTCCTGTAATTCTGCCCCGCGTTCAAGTCCTCTTGGCAGCCTTACTTCAGTATATTTTTGGACGATAGCTGTCATTTATAACTCTGCAGGTTTGTGAATTACAGTGCACCTGAGCTCCTTTCTTCAACTCGCTTTCTTATTACCTGGCCGCAACACCGCACGATTGCTTCAGGCCCGAATATGATTCCGGAATGGCATGCTGAGCCTTTGGTTAATTCCTCTTCTTGGTGGGAAATGAGAGGTAAATTTGCCCGTCCAGACACCTCCAGCTAGTCTCTCATTGGTTCTCCCTATTCCTGTTCATCTTCCGCAGAAATTGCAAACTGGGCCAAACAGGAGGTTAAAGGCACTGACTGTCCAAGTCGGGAGAGTGTTAGTAAAGCATCTGGAATGTTGCACCCGAGTACCAGGGGACGAAAACTGAGATATATTTGAACACGTCTCCAGATAACACGGTTGATCATACTCTGGGTTCCACATGCATGTTTTAGCTGAAGGAAGAATCCCTTAAACATGGAGAATTGAGACCTGTGGAATGGGTACCATGCAATATGACTTCAAAGGGTCTTCATTTGCTCACTGAACCTCTCCAATTCTATCACTGCTGCGTTTATGCCCCTGTACACATGCTTGATTCTCTTTCAGAGACATAGCAATCCATAGGTTTTAAGATACTTACTAGTCAGGTACATTCTTAGGCGTTTAATATGGGGTGTTGAGTCCATTTCGTTGAGCAAGGAGTAGCTCTTGTCTATTCCATATTTGGCTTAAGGAACTTTACCTGTGCTCATTTCAATGTCTGGTTTTATGCAGCACCCCAACTCACCTTTCCCCTTAAGCCAGCATAAGTTGGTTTTCTAAATTTGAGACCCTCTTCTGTTTTGTAATCCAGTTCCTGTGTAGCCAAGTTTACATTCCGTGTATTAGTGATATATTATGATGTTTCTTTTTCTGTGTGACATATTTCAGTTAGAATCATCATACCTGAATCCACTCATTATGCTGCTACGGGCCTGATGACATAGATTTCATTGCTGAGTGATATTGCATTGTACATAAGTACCACAACTTCTTTATCCATTTTTCACTTTCTGCGATATTGAACTTGTACCGTAAACGAGGTTCTTGTAAACAGAGCTGTCCCAAACTTTGGCGTGGCTGTGTCTTTTTGATTTTAATTTCCCTGAGCTATAGGACCATAAGTGGAAGTGCCCTAGGCTCTGTTGCTTTGTTTTTTAGATGTTTCAGGAAACACCATACACTTCTCCAGAGTGGCTGTTGGCAATTTACATCCCGCCCATCAGCATAACAAGGCTGCCAGTTCTCCATGGCCTGTCCTGCCTTTCTGGATTTTACACTTTTTTCAGATGGCCCTTTTGACCGGGGGAAGTGAGACTTCATTGTAGTGCAGACTTCCTTTGCAAGCTTGCTTGGTTGGCCAAAAAGGGCGTATGTGTTTTTTCCTGAATATATTCAGGAAAAAACGCATACGCCCTTTTTGGCCAAGTTCATCATTGTGGACGTTCTGCCTCTTTTCCTATGCTTTAAATGCAATTCCAGTCTACCTCCTGAAATCGGATTCCTGCAATTCTGCCCCGCTTTCAAGTCCTCTTGGCAGCCTTACTTCAGTATGTTTTTGGAGGATAGCTGTCATTTATAACTCTGCAGGTTTGTGAATTACAGTGCCCCTGAGCTCCTTTCTTCAACTCGCTTTCTTGTGAGCTGGCCGCAACACCGCAGGATTGCTTCCGGCCCTAATCTGGTTCCGGCACGGCATGCTGAGCCTTTGGTTAATTCCTCTTCCTGGTGGGAAATGAGAGTTAAATTTGCCCGTCCAGACACCTCCAGCTAGTCTCTCATTGGTTCTCCCTATTCCTGTTCATCTTCCGCAGAAATTGCAAACTGGGCCAAACAGGAGGTTAAAGGCACTGACTCTCCAAGTCAGGAGAGTGTTAGTAAAGCATCTGGAATGTTGCACCCGAGTACCAGGGTTCGAAAACTGAGATATTTTTGAACACGTCTCCCGATCACACGGTTGATCATACTCTGGGTTCCATATGCATGTTTTAGCTGAAGGAAGAATCCCTTAAACCTGGAGAATTGAGACCCGTGGAATGGGTACCATGCAATATGACTTCAAAGGGTCTTCATTGGCTCACTGAACCTCTCCAATCCTATCACTGCTGCGTTTATGCCCCTGTACACACGCTTGATTCTCTTTCAGAGACATAGCAATCCATAGGTTTTAAGATACTTACTAGTCAGGTACATTCTTAGGCGTTTAATATGGGGTGTTGAGTCCATTTCGTTGAGCAACGAGTAGCTCTTGTGTATTCCATATTTGGCTTAAGGAACTTTATCTGTGCTCATTTCAATCTCTGGTTTTATGCAGCACCCCAACTCACCTTTCCCGTTAAGCCAGCATAAGTTGGTTTTCTAAATTTGAGACCCTCTTCTGTTTTGTAATCCAGTTCCTGTGTAGCCAAGTTTACATTCCGTGTATTAGTGATATCTTATGATGTTTCTTTTTCTGTGTGACTTATTTCAGTTAGAATCATCATACCTGAATCCACTCATTATGCTGCTACGGGCCTGATGACATAGATTTCATTGCTGAGTGATATTGCATTGTACGTAAGTACCACAACTTCTTTCTCCATTTTTCACTTTCTGCGATATTGAACTTGTACCGTAAACGAGGTTCTTGTAAACAGAGCCGTCCCAAACTTTGGGGTGGCTGTGTCTTTTTGATTTTAATTTCCCTAAGCTATAGGACCATAAGTGGAAGTGCCCTAGGCTCTGTTGCTTTGTTTTTTAGATGTTTCAGGAAACACCATACACTTCTCCCGAGTGGCTGTTGGCAATTTACATCCCGCCCATCAGCATAACAAGGCTCCCAGTTCTCCATGGCCTGTCCTGCCTTTCTGGATTTTACACTTTTTTCAGATGGCCCTTTTGACCGGGGGAAGTGAGACTTCATTGTAGTGCAGATTTCCTTTGCAAGCTTGCTTGGTTGGCCAAAAAGGGCGTATGTGTTTTTTCCTGAATATATTCAGGAAAAAACGCATACGCCCTTTTTGGCCAAGTGCATCATTGTGGACGTTCTGCCTCTTTTCCTATGCTTTAAATGCAATTCCAGTCTACCTCCTGAAATCGGTTTCCTGCAATTCTGCCCCGATTTCAAGTCCTCTTGGCAGCCTTACTTCAGTATGTTTTTGGAGGATAGCTGTCATTTATAACTCTGCAGGTTTGTGAATTACAGTGCCCCTGAGCTCCTTTCTTCAACTCGCTTTCTTGTGAGCTGGCCGCAACACCGCAGGATTGCTTCAGGCCCTAATCTGGTTCCGGCACGGCACGCTGAGCCTTTGGTTAATTCCTCTTCCTGGTGGGAAATGAGAGTTAAATTTGCCCGTCCAGACACCTCCAGCTAGTCTCTCATTGGTTCTCCCTATTCCTGTTCATCTTCCGCAGAAATTGCAAACTGGGCCAAACAGGAGGTTAAAGGCACTGACTCTCCAAGTCGGGAGAGTGTTAGTAAAGCGTCTGGAATATTGCACCCAAGTACCAGGGTACGAGAACTGAGACATACTTGAACACGTCTCACGATCACATGGTTGATCATACTCAGGGTTCCACATGCATGTTTTACCTGAAGGAAGAATCCCTTAATCCTGGAGAGTTGAGACCCGTGGAATGGTTACCATGCAATATGACTTCAAAGGGTCTTCATTTGCTCACCGAACCTCTCCAATACTATCACTGCTGCGTTTATGCCCCTGTACACACGCTTGATTCTCTTTCGGAGACATAGCAATCCATAGGTTTTAAGATACTTACTAGTCAGGTACATTCTTAGGCGTTTAATATGGGGTGTTGAGTCCATTTCGTTGAGCAAGGAGTAGCTCTTGTCTATTCCATATTTGGTTTAAGGAACTTTATCTGTGCTCATTTCAATCTCTGGTTTTATGCAGCACCCCAACTCACCTTTCCCCTTAAGCCAGCATAAGTTGGTTTTCTACATTTGAGACCCTCTTCTGTTTTGTAATCCAGTTCCTGTGTAGCCAAGTTTACATTCCGTGTATTAGTGATATCTTATGATGTTTCTTTTTCTGTGTGACTTATTTCAGTTAGAATCATCATACCTGAATCCACTCATTATGCTGCTACGGGCCTGATGACATAGATTTCATTGCTGAGTGATATTGCATTGTACGTAAGTACCACAACTTCTTTATCCATTTTTCACTTTCTGCGATATTGAACTTGTACCGTAAACGAGGTTCTTGTAAACAGAGCCGTCCCAAACTTTGGGGTGGCTGTGTCTTTTTGATTTTAATTTCCCTAATCTATAGGACCATAAGTGGAAGTGCCCTAGGCTCTGTTGCTTTGTTTTTTAGATGTTTCAGGAAACACCATACACTTCTCCCGAGTGGCTGTTGGCAATTTACATCCCGCCCATCAGCATAACAAGGCTCCCAGTTCTCCATGGCCTGTCCTGCCTTTCTGGATTTTACACTTTTTTCAGGTGGCCCTTTTGACCGGGGGAAGTGAGACTTCATTGTAGTGCAGATTTCCTTTGCAAGCTTGCTTGGTTGGCCAAAAAGGGCGTATGTGTTTTTTCCTGAATATATTCAGGAAAAAACGCATACGCCCTTTTTGGCCAAGTGCATCATTGTGGACGTTCTGCCTCTTTTCCTATGCTTTAAATGCAATTCCAGTCTACCTCCTGAAATCGGTTTCCTGCAATTCTGCCCCGCTTTCAAGTCCTCTTGGCAGCCTTACTTCAGTATGTTTTTGGAGGATAGCTGTCATTTATAACTCTGCATGTTTGTGAATTACAGTGCCCCTGAGCTCCTTTCTTCAACTCGCTTTCTTGTGAGCTGGCCGCAACACCGCAGGATTGCTTCAGGCCCTAATCTGGTTCCGGCACGGCACGCTGAGCCTTTGGTTAATTCCTCTTCCTGGTGGGAAATGAGAGTTAAATTTGCCCGTCCAGACACCTCCAGCTAGTCTCTCATTGGTTCTCCCTATTCCTGTTCATCTTCCGCAGAAATTGCAAACTGGGCCAAACAGGAGGTTAAAGGCACTGACTCTCCAAGACGGGAGAGTGTTAGTAAAGCATCTGGAATGTTGCACCCAAGTACCAGGGGACGAAAACTGAGACATATTTGAACACGTCTCCCGATCACACGGTTGATCATACTCTGGGTTCCACATGCATGTTTTAGCTGAAGGAAGAATCCCTTAAACCTGGAGAGTTGAGACCCGTGGATTGGGTACCATGCAATATGACTTCAAAGGGTCTTCATTTGCTCACTGAACCTCTCCAATCCTATCACTGCTGCGTTTATGCCCCTGTACACACACTTGTTTCTCTTTCAGAGACATAGCAATCCATAGGTTTTAAGATACTTACTAGTCAGGTACATTCCTAGGCGTTTAATATGGGGTGTTGAGTCCATTTCGTTGAGCAAGGAGTAGCTCTTGTCTATTTCATATTTGGCTTAAGGAACTTTATCTGTGCTCATTTCAATCTCTGGTTTTATGCAGCACCCCAACTCACCTTTCCCGTTAAGCCAGCATAAGTTGGTTTTCTAAATTTGAGACCCTCTTCTGTTTTGTAATCCAGTTCCTGTGTAGCCAAGTTTACATTCCGTGTATTAGTGATATCTTATGATGTTTCTTTTTCTGTGTGACTTATTTCAGTTAGAATCATCATACCTGAATCCACTCAATATGCTGCTATGGGCCTGATGACATAGATTTCATTGCTGAGTGATATTGCATTGTACGTAAGTACCACAACTTCTTTATCCATTTTTCACTTTCTGCGATATTGAACTTGTACCATAAACGAGGTTCTTGTAAACAGAGCCGTCCCAAACTTTGGGGTGGCTGTGTCTTTTTGATTTTAATTTCCCTAAGCTATAGGACCATAAGTGGAAGTGCCCTAGGCTCTGTTGCTTTGTTTTTTAGATGTTTCAGGAAACACCATACACTTCTCCCGAGTGGCTGTTGGCAATTTACATCCCGCCCATCAGCATAACAAGGCTCCCAGTTCTCCATGGCCTGTCCTGCCTTTCTGGATTTTACACTTTTTTCAGATGGCCCTTTTGACCGGGGGAAGTGAGACTTCATTGTAGTGCAGATTTCCTTTGCAAGCTTGCTTGGTTGGCCAAAAAGGGCGTATGTGTTTTTTCCTGAATATATTCAGGAAAAAACGCATACGCCCTTTTTGGCCAAGTGCATCATTGTGGACGTTCTGCCTCTTTTCCTATGCTTTAAATGCAATTCCAGTCTACCTCCTGAAATCGGTTTCCTGCAATTCTGCCCCGATTTCAAGTCCTCTTGGCAGCCTTACTTCAGTATGTTTTTGGAGGATAGCTGTCATTTATAACTCTGCAGGTTTGTGAATTACAGTGCCCCTGAGCTCCTTTCTTCAACTCGCTTTCTTGTGAGCTGGCCGCAACACCGCAGGATTGCTTCAGGCCCTAATCTGGTTCCGGCACGGCACGCTGAGCCTTTGGTTAATTCCTCTTCCTGGTGGGAAATGAGAGTTAAATTTGCCCGTCCAGACACCTCCAGCTAGTCTCTCATTGGTTCTCCCTATTCCTGTTCATCTTCCGCAGAAATTGCAAACTGGGCCAAACAGGAGGTTAAAGGCACTGACTCTCCAAGTCGGGAGAGTGTTAGTAAAGCGTCTGGAATATTGCACCCAAGTACCAGGGTACGAGAACTGAGACATACTTGAACACGTCTCACGATCACATGGTTGATCATACTCAGGGTTCCACATGCATGTTTTAGCTGAAGGAAGAATCCCTTAATCCTGGAGAGTTGAGACCCGTGGAATGGGTACCATGCAATATGACTTCAAAGGGTCTTCATTTGCTCACCGAACCTCTCCAATACTATCACTGCTGCGTTTATGCCCCTGTACACACGCTTGATTCTCTTTCGGAGACATAGCAATCCATAGGTTTTAAGATACTTACTAGTCAGGTACATTCTTAGGCGTTTAATATGGGGTGTTGAGTCCATTTCATTGAGCAAGGAGTAGCTCTTGTCTATTCCATATTTGGTTTAAGGAACTTTATCTGTGCTCATTTCAATCTCTGGTTTTATGCAGCACCCCAACTCACCTTTCCCCTTAAGCCAGCATAAGTTGGTTTTCTACATTTGAGACCCTCTTCTGTTTTGTAATCCAGTTCCTGTGTAGCCAAGTTTACATTCCGTGTATTAGTGATATCTTATGATGTTTCTTTTTCTGTGTGACTTATTTCAGTTAGAATCATCATACCTGAATCCACTCATTATGCTGCTACGGGCCTGATGACATAGATTTCATTGCTGAGTGATATTGCATTGTACGTAAGTACCACAACTTCTTTATCCATTTTTCACTTTCTGCGATATTGAACTTGTACCGTAAACGAGGTTCTTGTAAACAGAGCCGTCCCAAACTTTGGGGTGGCTGT